>NC_092166.1:23860330-23875330 GCF_045791955.1 Oncorhynchus clarkii lewisi | reverse complement strand
TAATAAGACAGGTTCTTTAACAGTAAACCAGAGCAGATGCTTTAAACAGAGTTCTGTGCCTAAAGATCTGTGTCAGAGACAGGGTTAGTCCCATACGGACCTCCTTAATTTAGAGGCAATGGGGCCAAACTCAAACACACTCAACTATCTATCCCCACATAGCATAAACACCATGTTTCAAACAGGATCCGGTTTAATACAGAACGAAGCTCAAAATACAATATGGGACTACATCCTTGTGCATGTATTGTGCATGCTTTATTTAATAATAGATTTCATACAAAGCCATGTTTTTGGATCACTCCATTCACAAGAGCAGCAGGCTTTAAGTTAAGCCCCTGAAGCTTTTGTGATAAACAAAGCTATTCGAATTCCAATATTTAGCTAACTCAACTTCAGCTAATAACAATGAACAGGAAAAAATGTAACCTCCTAAAATGATGACGTTGTTAGAATGTTATATGATTTTAATCTCTGATTCCAGGGTTGGGAGTAATCTTGAGAGTCGGACTGACTGACACTCCAAATGTTGTGATTACTTTTGTTGTGAACGCTGTCAATTATGCCTCTCAAACCCATCCCCATTCAAGTGGTAATGACTGAGCTAGGCTTTGAATGGCTCCCTCCTCAGCTCCCTCTCTTTGTTCGACCCAATCAGACTGAACACAGCATCTGCCCGCGGCGCTCACAAATGAATACTGATTTTGAATGAGAACATGTTCTGTCAAAAGCTAGTGATCCACGGGGGAGGTCTGCTGCCTGAGAGCGAGTGCACGAGTGCTTCCTTTATAGTCTGCTCTTTCTGGGACTCAGAAACCCCAGTGATTCCCCTCACAATCACACGCAGAGAGTTATGACCGGCAATCAGCCATGGCAAGACATTGGGACTGGGAGTGTTTCCTACTATTTTCACCTCACATCCCAATTCAACTGCAAACAACATGGGATAAATGCGCAATCACTTCAGATACACATGTATAGGAGCCAAGCTGTCACCATATGTGCAACACCAGTGACTGTGGCAAAAAAACAGCCCAACATTTTATCGGAGATATGGTGTGGTTGTGTTTTTGATATTCTGGGGTCTGATTTTGGGCAGGTCTTTGTTCTGGAGGTGTCCATCAGGAGTGGACAAAAGGAGGAGCCTGTAGAATAGGGGGAGGGTCACGGTAAGTGCGTCACATGGTTTGACAAATCAGGATGGCAGGTGTCCAGAATCTTAATGAGCTTTCTCATTTGCCTAACAAAAAAACACCAATCTAGAGGTTCATTCTCAAACAGGGGGATATGCAGCAAGATTACTATCTGGAGACGCAATCATTATTTCCCTACTTACATGACCCTGGCAGCAGCTTCAGTTCAATATTATTGGAAACATTTTGTTGTTTAGAGTCACCAGAGCAGAGTTGAAAATCCGTACAGCATTTGTAAGGAGTAGTCTCTCTTTCACACATAGTAATAGTCCTCTTTCTATTGTGCCAAATGTTTATATTACAGTGCATTATGCTCCAAATGTGCATGATGAGTCTGTTTTTAAAGTTAGTTTGGTGAACTACAGAGAGACCTGATTTGTTTTTGGTCTATTCCCTATGGCTTCTCCATGCAGGTCTCTGAGCTACTTTAGTGAGGATTGACTGGGTTCATTTTTCAAATGTATTTCCTTTTAGTGGGCCAAATTGCATTACTCAAGAGTTTGATTTATCTAAATCCTTTAGCCAGGGAAAGTCAATTGAGTCTCATGAATTAAGTGATTCATTCTAAGCTTTAATTTCACATGTGATCTTTAAAATGTTTATACTATATATTGCCTGTTATCTTTAAGCAACAAGGCCCGAGGGGGTGTGGTACATGGCCTATATACTGTACCACAGCTAAGGGCTGTTCTTATGCATGACACAAAGCGGAGTGCCTGGATACAACCCTTAGCCGTGGTATATTGGCCATATACCACAAACCCTCGAGGTGCCTTATTGCTATTATAAACTGTTCACAAACATAATTAGAGCAGTAAAAATTAATATTTTGTCTTACCCGTGGTATACAGTCTGATATACCACGGCTGTCAGCCAATCAGCATTCAGTGCTCTAACCACCCAGTTTATAATGATCAATAACTTTGACACTTTTTTTTACAGTGTATAAAATCATTGAGGGACAAATGTGGCACAAAGCCACTTGACCACAATGAGTCTGTCTTTATGTCCCAGAGGTAACTATAGATCACAAAGGTCAACACAGAGACATCAACAGAAGTCAAGGCTGATGGGTCCCTGGCTTCCCTTGTCATTGACACAAGGCAGTATCAAAGGCACTAATCTGGTTTTAATGTATAATCCTTTATTTAACCATGTAAGTCACATACATAACTTGATAATCGGTCAGGGCAACCACAACAATAATAATAATATTTCCATAGTAGTTCACCATTTGGCTTTCATTGTTGAGCAAGTTTAAACCAAGAGGTTTACAGCTTAATCTGATCGGAGACATTCAGAAAGCTGAAATAAAACCCCATTAAACCTGAATCTAAATCTCTGCCTCTCCACACATACAAGTAGTGAAAGGTCAGTGCAGGCTGGAGGAAAACAATTCAATAATGTGTTCCTTAGATATGTTAAATACAAACCTCTGACACAAAAGCACAAACTCTCCTTCTGCCTCTCTCTCCCCATGTATCTCTCACTCATAGTTTCCCCACAGTGTTAGCATGAGTGGGTTAGTATGTCACTCATCCTCAGTGAGCACAGTGTGTAGTCAAGTCTGCCTGTGAAGGCCAGTCAAAATGGTCATTGGTCAGGCTGTGCTCACTGAGTCTTGGCGTAGTCCATATTTTTCTAAATTTTCCACTTCCACTTACAGATAGTTTGCCACTATGTATTGTCTGTTAAAAATAGCTGAATAGACAAATATAATGACAAATAGTCCCGATTCTGTGTGAATTATCTCCTTTTTTTGTTTTATTTCAGTTTGTTGTTTATTTACTTCTGTCCTGGGACTCATCTCAAGGCATTTCAGGGTATCGCAATGTCTCTCTTGCTCACATACATGTACAGGTGAATGACACGTATACACACAATATACAGTACTTGTCAAAAGTTTGGACACACCTGGAATGCTTTTCCAACAGTCTTGAAGGAGTTCCCACATATGCTGAGCACTTGTTGGCTGCTTTTCCTTCACGCTGCGGTCCAACTCATCCCAAAAAATCTCAATTGGGTTGAGGTCGGGCGATTGTGGTGGCCAGGTCATCTGATGCAGCACTCCATCACTCTCCTTCTTGGTCAAATAGCCCATATACAACCTGGAGGTGTGTTTTGGGTCATTGTCCTGTTGAAAAACAAATGATAGTCCCACTAAGCGCAAACCAGATGGGATGGCGTATCGCTGCAGAATTATGTGGTAGCCATGCTGGTTAAGTGTGCCTTGAATTCAAAATAAATCACTGACAGTGTCATCAGCAAAGCACCCCCACACCATCACACCTCCTCCATTCTTCACTGTGGGAACCACACATGCAGAGATCATCCGTTCACCTACTCTGCGTCTCACAAAGACACAGACGTTGGAACCAAAAATCCCAAATTTGGTCTCATCAGACCAAAGGACAGATTTCCACCAGTCTAATGTATATTGCTCGTGTTTCTTGGCCCAAGCATGTCTCTTCTTCTTATTGGTGTCCTTTAGTAGTGTTTTTTATTTATTGTTGCAGCAATTCAACCATGAAGGCCTGATTCACAAAGTCTCCTGTGAACAGTTGATGTTGAGATGTATCTGTTACTTGAACTCTGTGAAACATTTATTTGGGCTGCAATCTGAGGTGCAGTTAACTTTAATGAACTTATCCTCTGCAGTAGAGGTAACTCTGGGTCTTCCTTTCCTGTGGCAGTCCTCATGAGAGCCAGTTTCACCACAGCACTTGATGGTTTTGAGACTGAACTTGAAGAAACGTTGAAAGTTCTTGACATTTTCCACATTGACTGACCTTCATGTCTTAAAGTAATGATGGACTGTCATTTCTTTTTGCTTATTTGAGCTGTACTTGCCATAATATGGACTTGGTCTTTTACCAAATAGGACTATCTTCTGTATACGGCCTCTACATTGTCACAACACAACTGATTGTCTCAAACGCATTAAGGAAAGAAATTCCACAAATTAACTTTTAACAAGGCACACCTGTTCATTTAAATGCATTCCAGGTGACTACCTCATGAAGCTCGTTGAGAGAATGCCAAGAGTGTGCAAAGCTGTCATCAAGGCAAAGGGTGGCTACTTTGAAGAATCTCAAATCTAAAATATATTTAGATTTGTTTAACACTTCTTTGGTTACTACATGATTCCATGTGTTATTTCATAGTTGTGATGTCTTCACTATTATTCTACAATGTAGAAAATAGTAAAAATAAAGAAAAACCCTGGAATGGGTAGGTGAATGGGTAGATGTGTCCAAACTTTTGAGTGGTACTGTATATATATAATGCCTTTGCTTGCAGGTCAACAGGTCTTAATGTTTAACAGGGACATCTAAAGTGCCTGTCACATGAGACCAGTACTCTCTTCCAGCCATCACTACATCTGTTTCAGTCCTGTGTTTAACAGGATAGCATAAAGAGCAAAGCATGAACACCTACTTCCTAAAACATGTATGATGATAATATCAATCATAGCCTATTGATGTTTTTGTGCATTCAAGCTTATTCATGTACACTCAAGCTTATTCATGTACACTCATCAATTATATAAGAACACAGTAGGCGTCCTAATCTAGCCTGTTATAATTACATTTTTAATTAAACTTTTCGGAGACTCGAATTTGTCTTATTTTTTTTTTTTAAGAAACAATCCTGCAGTGCGTTGTAATAAGAACCGCACTCTACAGAAACAAAGTGGCAGAAACATCTATCAATGATAAATAATTTTGACACCAAACGTAGCCTATAGCCTACCGTAGCCTGCCATTCAGCATCATCTAGGATCTCTAGGCTATGAGCGAAACAAGGAGGCATAGGTAGCTTATAAACAGCATAGACCCCCCCCCCCCCCCCCCCCCCCCCCCCCCCCCCCCCTTAAAAAATACAATAACATACGATTCTATATGACTGAAAATAAACACCGGTAATTATTATACTGCCATGTCTTCGAAGTGGGTCTGATGCCGAAGTGGTAAACACTTTGACGCATAACACTTAGTCTGCAATGCCCTGGTCCTGAACAAGAAGAGCACAAAGCAACGTAGCAAAGCGCATACGATATAGGCTACAGTGTGTGTTAATAGCCTACTTACGGGATGCTGAAGATGCCGCGCTGAGGCTGCTGAAGCGACTGAAGATCCAGAGCAGTAACGTTAGCTCCTTTCCCGGAAGCATATTTAAATAAAGCTTGAAACAAAGCAAATTTTGGCAAGTTGTGTTTTCCGTTGCCTATGGATGTTTCATTACCCGCCTCTACAGGCGGAAGCAAGCTGAAGACAGCTATCCAGATAATGGTTTATTAGCTATATAGAAAGTGGCTGCTACCAAGCGGCTAGCTCACATGCCTGTGCGCAATATTCGCTACCTCTCGAGTCACCGAGCAAAACAGTTTTTTGTTCGCACTGCCCCATTACATCTAACGGTATTGTCGGATACTATCTTTATAATTATGATAGGACATACAGAAGAATCGCTGCCAGGTGCTGAATTGGAAATTGCCTTGCCGTTCCCCTATATTTCTGTGATGATGGTATGGTCCACCAAACATTTATTTATATACTGTATAAAAAAATAATAATAATTATTGCAGCAATAATAACAATAACACACATCAATACAGCGACACTCCTGTGAATAAAATGTAATAATAGAACACCAGGCGAGCCCCTCCCCCCAAACAAAAGATGAATTCAGGACATCAATAATATGTGACAAGGCATTAACAGATATTCAGAGACATGACTTCTCATAATTTTTCCAACTTTTTAAGTTTCACAAGTTTGAGCGATTTATAAAATTGTAACAGTTCAATGAAAAAAATACAAAATAAGACATTATTCCACCTCATTTACATTTGTGAATATAATATTTGGCCAGGAGAATAATAATGTTAATAAAATAGTTATGATCGGAATTACAAGGATAAGCATAATGCCATTTAACATCATCAAAGATAAACATACAGTTTGGGGTCACTTATGTCTCAACGTCAACATTGATCTCAACGTCAACAGTGAAGAGGCGACTCCAGGATGCTGGCCTTCGAGGCAGAGTTCCTCTGTCCAGTGTGTGTGTTCTTTTGTCCGTCTTAATATTTTATTTTTATTGGCCAGTCTGAGATATGGCTTTTTCTTTGCACCTCTGCCAAGAAGACCAGCATCCTCGGAGTCGCCTCTTCACTGTTAATGTTGTGACTGGTGTTTTGCGGGTACTATTTAATGAAGCTGCCAGTTGAGGACTTGTGAGTCGTCTGTTTCTCAAACTAGACACTCTAATGTATTTGGTCCTCTAGCTCAGTTGTGCACCGGGGCCTCCCTCTCCTATTTTTATTCTGGTTAGAGCCAGTTTGCGCTGTTCTGTAAAGGGAGTAGTACACAGTGTTGTATGAGATCTTCAGTTTCTTGGCAATTTCTCGCATGGAATTGTCTTAATTTCTCAGAACAAGAATAGACTGACAAGTTTCAGAAGAAAGGTCTTTGTTTCTGGCTATTTTGAGGCTGTAATCGAACCCACAAATGCTGATGCTCCAGATACTCAACTAATCTAAAGAAGTCCAGTTTTATTGCTTCTTTAATCAGAACAACAGTTTTCAGCTGTGCTAACATAATTGCAAAAGGTTTTCTAATGATCAATTAGCCTTTTAAAATTATTAACTTGGATTTGCTAACACAAAGTGCCATTGGAACACAGGAGTGAGGGTTGCTGATAATGGGCCTCTGTACGCCTATGTAGACATTCCATTTTTTTTTTTTAAATCAGTTTCCAGCTACAATAGTCATTTACAACATTAACAATGTACTTCTGATAAATTTGATGTTATTTTAATGGATAATTTTTTTAGCTTTTCCTTCAGAAACAAGGACATTTCTAAGTCACCCCAAACTTTTGAACGGTAGTGTAGGTAATTCTGGAGATTTTATACACAATCATTCATGAATTTAAATCCATTTAACTAGAATGGCAGCATGAAAAATAAATGCTCTATAGATTCAGAAACAGAGGAACAAAAAACACAAGGCATTTTGTAAAAATGTAATCTTTTGTGAAAGAAATCATTAACAGGGTAGATGGAAGAATATATTTTAAAATTAGATTCTTTAACTTTTGGGATAACTGGACAAGTAAGGTAAAAGGTAGTCACTTTTGACCATAGCATGGGTTGGTCACTTCCATAGCAATATATTGAATTATAATCACCAAAAATTACTTAATTAACTGACAATCGTATCCACCTATTGTTGCATTTTTTATCCAAAAGTTTCAAGTCATTAATTTGTAAACTTGGAAAAGAGAGAACATCCTCATAATATAACAAAGTGTTCTTAATATGTCCAAGTAAAGGAAGTGGAATTGCTTTGCAAACCTTCATATATATTCTCTCTCAGTAATATTAACCTGAAATTTACCAATGAACTCATCAAACGGCAAAAACTCCCCAGTGTTGTCGACCAAATCACATACAACATGACTACCCTTGTCAAACCAAAGGCCTTTGAAAATGGATTTCCTATTCATTTCAATAACTATATTATTACAAATCAATATTTTGTGGGGGGAAAAATGTGCTTGAATATCATTTTCTAGAAAAAAACATATTTGCTGGTGAAACTTAGACAATTTCACAGGTAATTTTGGAGGGTCAAAATCACATTTCATTAGGAAATCAAGTCCACTAAGTTGATTAGCCAGACTGTTAGGGATATGATACCACATTGAGGTAGGATTAGACAGACATAATTTCAACTATTTAATTTTAAAAGCACCCACTAACGACTCAAAATAAATAGCCTGCAAACCTCCACGATCATAGTCTTTCACTAATTGTGATTTCCAAATATAATGCATTTTATTTTTCCAAACAAATCTAAATATAACAGAATTTACTTTTTTTTTAAAATTATTAGAAGAAAGAAAAAGGGATTGACTTTGGTAAATGATTCTAGATAAACCATCTGTCTTGGACAAAAGAATATGACCCAAAATTGAGATATCACATTGCAGCCACTGACTTAATGTCAACGGTGGGTGTAGCTGGTGCATGGAAGTCAGGTGCAGGAGAGCAGAGATGAATGAACACGAAGCACTTTACTGAGGCAAATAGTAAGACCAGAACACAACAGCAGCACCAAAACCAAATGCCCAAAACAAGTAAGGCAGCACAAAGTACCACAAACAAAGTACAAAGTACAGGCTGCCACAAAACACAGGTATACATAAAACCTACAGCTAACCAGCCGGAAACGTGCCAACCTCGAAAAATAAACAATACCCCACACAGACATGGAGGGAACAGAGGGCTAAATACACATAGTAATTATGAGGAGACAAAATAAATTATGAGAAAACAAGACAAAATAAATGGAAAATTAAAGGTGGAGCGGCGATGGCTAGAAGACCGGTGACGTCGCCCGCCGCACGCCCCCCCCCGAACAAGGAGAGGGACCGGCTTCGACGGAAGTCGTGACACTTAATGAAACTCTCATGGAATTAATCCTATTATCAATGTTTAAAGATTCTCTATCTGAATTTATTTTGTGATAAGAATTCCTAAATATTTAACTTCCTTTTTAACAGGTATGGAGGCAATGTTGACGGAGTCACAGCAATGAATTGGCATGCGATCACATTTGTTAAGGTTGAGAGTCAACCCAGAGGCCATAGAACATTTCTTGATTCTGTCAATAGCCAAGGGAATAGCCGCTCTATCCTTTAGGAAAAGGGCAGTATCATCTCAAATTGACTGATATTTTTTATCTTTACCAAAAATATGGATCCCTTTTAAATTCTCAGATTTGTTAGTAAATCTGTGGCTAAAATAAATAAAAGAGGGGAGATTGGACATCCCTGTCTAATTTCTCTAGCAATAGAGAAACTAGGGGATGTGCCATTACTCATAGCCACCGAACTTAAATATCATCCTTATCACTTTACAGACATTCTCCCCAAACCCAAAAGTAGAGAGAGTTCTAAATAAAAAGTTGAGCTCTAAAGTGTCAAAAGCATTAAAAAAAATTCTAAAAACAATATAAAGCCATCATCTTCTATGAACTCACTATAGTCTAAAATATCTAAAACCAATTGTATATGGTTATGGATACTCCTTCCTTTAATGAAGGCTGATTGAGTTTCACTGATTATATCATCGAGGCCTTTTTTCAGCCTATTGGCATAGACATGAGCTATTAACTTATAGTCAGTTGCCAACAATGTGATTGGTCTCCAATTGTACAGGTAAAGAGTGTCCGTCTTTGGTTTGGGTATTTTTTTTAAACCTTTATTTAACTAGGCAAGTCAGTTAAGAACAAATCCTCAATTTCAATCACGGCCTAGGAACACTCCGTTATCTGCCTTATTCAGGGGCAGAACGACAGATTTTTACCTTGTCAGCTCAGAGATTCGATCTTGCAACCTTCTGGTTACTAGTCCAAAACTAACCCCTAGGCTAGCTGCCGCCCCTAAGAACTATTCGTCCCTGTCTTAAAGAAGGAGGTAAGATAGCATTAGCAATACCCTCGTTGTGGACCAAAAGCAATAACTCTCTAATATCAGGCCAAAAATGTCGATAGAATTCAGGAGTCAGGCCATCCAGTCCAGGAGATATATCTATAGGCATTTGTTTAATGGCTCGGACCAACTCAGTATTATCTATATCAGAATCACAAAGTTTAATAAACCTTTCTCCTAAAACAGAGTTATTAACTGAATCAAAAATAGAATCCAAGCCGCCTTCTGAAAGATGAGATTGATATAGTGAACTGTAGAGTCGTCCACTAAACATACACAAGGGGACACACTTCAGTGACGTGAAATTACAGAGGTTTTTTTTTCTATACCCCTTTACCGTCACGCACACTTCCTTTCCATAACAACACAGCCATATCTGAATCATATGGCTCTACCTGTACAGAGCACATGCCCCATTGCCATTCCAGTCTCCAAAGTGCCCTTATGGGTGGTGGTGTCAGGTTGAACATCTGCCTCCTGAAAGGTCTGTGCACATTGTATGATTTTTAAGTAATTAATTAGCATTTTATTGCATGACATAAGTATTTGATACATCAGAAAAGCAGAACTTAATATTTGGTACAGAAACCTTTGTTTGCAATTACAGAGATCATATGTTTCCTGTAGTTCTTGACCAGGTTTGCACACACTGCAGCAGGGATTTTGGCCCACTCCTCCATACAGACCTTCTCCAGATCCTTCAGGTTCGGGGCTGTCGCTGAGCAATACGGACTTTCAGCTCCCTCCAAAGATTTTCTATTGGGTTGAGGTCTGGAGACGCTTCTTACGGAGCCACTCCTTAATTGCCCTGGCTGTGTGTTTCGGGTCGATGTCATGCTGGAAGACCCAGCCACGACCCATCTTCAATGCTCTTACTGAGGGAAGGAGGTTGTTGGCCAAGATCTCGCGATACATGGCCCCATCCATCCTCCCCTCAATACTCTGCAGTCGTACTGTCCCCTTTGTAGAAAATCATCCCAAAGAATGATGTTTCCACCTCCATGCTTCACGGTTGGGATGGTGTTCTTGGGGTTGTACTCATCCTTCTTCCTCCTCCAAACACAGCGAGTGAAGTTTAGACCAAAAAGCTCTATTTTTTGTCTCATTAGACTACATGACCTTCTCCCATTCCTCCTCTGGATCATCCAGATGGTCATTGGCAAACGTCAGACGGGCCTGTACATGCGCTGGCTTGAGCATGGGGACCTTGCGTGCGCTTCAGGATTTTAATCCATGACGGCGTAGTGTGTTACTAATGGTTTTCTTTGAGACTATGGTCCCAGCTCTCTTCATGTCATTGACCAGGTCCTGCCGTGTAGTTCTGGGCTGATCCCTCACCTTCCTCATGATCATTGATGCCCCACGAGGTGAGATCTTGCATGGAGCCCCAGACCGAGGGTGATTGACCGTCATCTTGAACTTCTTCCATTTTCTAATAATTGCTCCAACAGTTGTTGCCTTCTCACCAAGCTGCTTGCTTATTGTCCTGTAGCCCATCCCAGCCTTGTGCAGGTCTACAATTTTATCCCTGATGTCCTTACACAGTTCTCTGGTCTTGGCCATTGTGGAGTGGTTGGAGTATGTTTGATTTTGTGTGTGGACAGGTGTCTTTTATACAGGTAACGAGTTCAAACAGGTGCAGTTAATACAGGTAATGAGTGGAGAACAGGAGGGCTTCTTAAAGAAAAACGAACAGGTCAATTCTTACTGGTTGGTAGGTGATCAAATACATATGTCATGCAATAAAATGCAAGTGAATTACTTAAAAATCATGCAATGTGATTTTCTGGATTTTTGTTTGAGATTCCGTCTCTCACAGTTGAAGTGTACCTATGATAAAAATTACAGACCTATACATGCTTTATAAGTAGTAAAACCTGCAAAATCGTCAGTGTATCAAATACTTGTTCTCCCCACTGTAACTAAACATGTGTAGGTTAGTAACATCTACTGCACTGATAACATTGCAGTCTGAGGGAAGGCCGTCATGCACCCCACAAAAATCTGAAAGGGCTTAAAGTATGTGAACATGGCTGGGGGGTTGAGAATTAGCATTTTTCAAACACCTGAAACAGCCTTTACCTGCTATCTAAAGCGATATCATTATGCTTCATTCTATGTCAAAAGTATGTCTATTTTCTAAAGTCTACAAACCTTGCCAGCAGGCATGCCAGCTAAAATAGTTAGACAAGCTAGCTACTCTAACTTGATAGCCTAAAGTTCTCAAAGAAGAATAGCAAGAATCGTGTAAACTAACAGGCAGACCTCAAACAGGCAAATAACGGCGCAGTTTAACAGTGTTGTGCAGAACGGCATTTTCGGAAGGCACAACTCGTTGGTCCTTGTCACGGATGGGCTATTGCAGCAGAGGGTGGTGTAGTCTGCACAAAGCATCACCAGGGGCAAACTACCTGCCCTCCAGGACACCTACAGCCCCGATGTCACAGGAAGGCCAAAAAGATCATTGAGGACAACCACCCGAGCCACTGCATGTTCACCCCACTACCATCCAGAAGGTGAGGTCAGTACAGGTCAGTACAGGTGCATCAAAGCTGGGATGAGAGACTGAAAAACAAGGTTCTATCTCAAGGCCATGAGACTTTTAATTTAAACAGCCATCACAAACCCAGAGGCTGCTGCCTACTTAAGACTTGAAATCATTGGCCACTTTAATAAATGGATCACTAGTCACTATAATAATGTCACTTTAATAATGTTTACATACCTTGCAATACTCAACTGACTAGGTATCCCCCTTTCCCTTAATCTTTTTTTTTTACCTCAGATCATTAAACTTGACCAGTATTTTATACCATCTATTGCATCTTGCCTATGCCACTCTGTCATTGCTCATCCATATATTTATATGTATATATTCTTATTCCGATCCTTTACTTAGATGTGTGTTTAATAGGTAATTGTTGTGGAATTGTTAGATTACATGTTAGATATAGCTGCACTGTCGGAACTAGAAGCACAAGCATTTCGCAACACTCACAATAACATCTGCTAACCATGTGTATGTGACCAATAAAATGTGAAAAAAGCAAAAGCAGACAACCGTACCAGGTTCCACTCCTATCAGTTAAAAACAAGAAGGGGCTCCAGTGGGTACGCGATCACCAACACTGGACAATTGAGGAGTGGAAAAACATTGCCTGGTCCGATGAATCTTGGTTCCTGTTGCGTCATGCTGATGGCAGAGTTAGGATTAGGAGCAAACAGCATTAATACATGTCCCCATCCTGCCTGGTGTCAACGGTAGAGGCTGGTGGCGATGGTGTAATGGTGTGGGGAATGCTTTCCTGGCATACGTTAGGTCCCTTGATACCAAGTGAGCAACATTTCCATGCCAAGAAGAATTCAGGCTGTTCTGGAGGCAAAGGGACTAGATTGGTATACCTAATAAAGTGGCCACAGTGTATATACATATATTTTAAAGACATATCTAAGGGGGCACAGGGACATGACGCCTCTGGTCTGAGGGCTACAGCAGTCTGCCTACAAAAAGGGGGAATGTTGAAAAGTGTTAGGAATAACAGTCTCGCCTCATACAACATAAAATATTCATCCAGAGCCACAGACTAATCACTAACTTGAAGGAGAATTCTAATTTGAATGTTTAATTTGTTTTTGCCTCAGGAGGTTTTCATCCATTATCCATATGAGTAATATGTGTAATTTAGTCAAACAGTGGATGGACACACTTGAAAGAAAACTACAGTAGCCCTACTCAATCTTCTGACTTGAAGGTTGCTGGATCAAATCCCCGAGCTGACAAGCTGTCGTTCTGCCCCTGAGCAAGGCAGTTAACCCACTGTTCACCAGGTGCCGAAGACATGGATGTCGATTAAGGCAGCCCCCCGCACCTCTCTGATTCAGAGGGGTTGGGTTAAATGTGGAAGACACACTTCAGTTGAATATATTCAGTTGGACAACTGACTAGGTATCCCCCTTTCCCTTAATCTTGTTTTACCTCAGATCATTAAACTTGACCAGGCCTAATTATCTAGGCCTACCTATATTACGCAAACATAAACAAGCCCTTTTGTGTTCAAAGGTAAGACCTACAACCGGCACTTCTATTTTCTTATCTGTCTCACTGGAGAAGACTTACACCATATGTGAAGTACACCTACTGTGAATGTTGTGAATGCTCATCTTTGTGAATTGTGTGATCAACTTCTCCCTGTGCCTCTCAGCTTGTATGACCTATTCTCAATAGAATAGGTCAATGGTATTTTATTTTCTGGGGATATTATATCTTATTGATTGGTCTTTTCCACACCATTGCTCTGAAACAAACACCACAGTCGGCAATGTTGCAGCAACCTCAGCATCAATGATTCATACAGTACTTGGATATGATTTTTATTACATGAAGCTTACGATTTTACTCACCTCTTCAAAATGTCATCCATACAGATATCCCCCTTCTGGCCCTAAAATCCATAAGCCTGAATAGAACATTCACTCACTCTGGGCTTTGAACCTTTCACAGTGTTTCAAATTCAGTTCCTTCAGCTCGACTTGTTTTCCTTGTGTGTGTTGCAATATTTACAGCAGTAAAAGGTTAGTAGGAGGGGAGGAAAATCCAAGTCATATAATATGGAACACACAAGCTCACTTAATTAGAATTCCCTAGAGATCCTCTCTGATTCTCAAGATTTTGCAGTGTACAAAGAGGTCATGTTTGCTACTAGCCTTATAAAGGAACAAGGACTACACAAGAGAACATAGTAAATAGAAAAAGTTTGTGTAGCAGCAGCTCTGCAAGCTTATCTTATCTGACTATGATGTGAAGTTGTGCAAAACAAACTGAGCCGGAAATAACTCTTAGAATTAAATGAAAAACAGAAGATAATGAACTTGATTTAATCAATCCATTCAGGGTGTACTGTCATCATATCAGTAATGGAAGACAGAATTAGTCCTTCCTTAGAGGAAACATAACATCGTCCCCAAGCTGTATCACAACCGGCCATGATTGGTCCCATAGGGGGGCGCACAATTGGCCCAGCGTCGTCCGGGTTTGGACGGTGTAGGCCGTCATTGTAAATAAGAATTTGTTCTTAACTGACTTGCCTAGTTAAATATAGGCAAAAAAATAAAGAAAAAAAGAGCACAGCGCATATAAGCCTGGAACACCAAGGATTCAAAGTTAGCCTTAGTGGGAGTGAACATTGAATTCTATGGGTGTGACCTTACTGAGTAAATTATTTTTAATTTCATTTTAGCCAATCACATGACTGCAAGGCATAAATCTAAAACACATATTGGGGGGGGGGGGGGGGGGGGGGGGGGG
>NC_092166.1:22025330-22117830 GCF_045791955.1 Oncorhynchus clarkii lewisi | reverse complement strand
TCAGCTTCAGGCTATATGACAACATAAGTATCGATAGGAGAATGTAAAAACGAGCAGAGGCTTTATGTAGCTGGTAATATTGTGGTGGTTGTTTCCCCTGACAGTGGGCTGTGTTATTTTTGCTGCGTGTGTGTGTGCGTGCACGCCCATGTTATTTATGCTGTGTCTGTGTGTGCAGCAGCACTATGGGGGGCCCAGTCTCCGTCCGTCTCCCAGGCCCCGGGTCAGCCACATTCCCATGGTCCGGATTTCAGCCCTGTGCTGATGTCACTCAGCCTCTATAAAACCCCAGTGAAACCAGCCCGCTGAGTCCAGTAGAACCTCCACAGCTGGCATGCAGTTCCGTTCCTCTGTTACCCAGGGGTCAGGCTTCCGGTCAGGCACCATGAAGGCAGAACACCCTGGAGGTCCACTCCTCCATTACCCCTCCTCCTTTTTTATTATACAGGTTTTCATTTGTAGTCTTAGGAAAAGGCGAATTGTCACTGACTGACTCACAGTGCCCAGAGCTGAAGGGTTTATTTCTCTAGAGAGCTGCCTTTCACAGCCTTCGGCCTGCCCAGGCTTATGCTGGTGTGTTGAAAGGTCTGTTCCCCCAGAGCACCCTTAAAGAGGCAGTGGCTGAAGCCGTGCTCCTGCTAACAGGTCCCCCACCCAGAGCAAAACAAGACAGACCCCCACGACAGCCGGCGTGTAGTCTTGTCTTTTATTCCCCCTTTCATCTTTCTTTTTCCTATGCTCCTCTCCCTTTCTCTTTCTACTCCCTCTTTTCCCCTCTTTCTCCTCCCTCCCTCTCTCCTCACTAGGTCTGCCCCCCCCCCTTCTCGTCTCTGTAATCTAATCTTCTCACAGTTTGTGGATGCAGTCTTCTGTGACAGGCTTGTTTCCAAAAAGCCCACTTGGCAAAACGACACATATACGTTACGCCCTTAATTTTGAATAATTCATCGGCAAGTGATTGCCGCCTCTGAAGCGCTGCGGTGATGGCTGGTCACGGTGCATAAGAGAGGCTGCGTTTGGGATCGTTACCTGTTTTAGCGCACGGTTTCACAGTGTTGCAGAAGGGCTGTGCCACAATAACACCCTTTTTTAGGCCATTACCTCACAACCACATGACATGCACCTGTAGCTTTTGTTTTGGTGCTATTTAGTCTTCACTGAAAATACGCTAGTGTGGTTTTTCAGTAAGCAAATTAATCCAAAAAAAAACAAATAAAACTTAAATGTTGAATTTGTTGGTGTTACAATGATTTACCAGGTAACTAAACAGGCATGTTTCAAACCGGCATTTCCTTGTTATTTACACCATGCTCCATCGGATGCAGAAACACTGTATTACCACGGTCGCATAAGCTCATCACAGAACCACCATGTCCAATCATATCTGCATGGTCCTTCACACCGACCCACAATGCACTGGTGCATTTGTGACGGGTGACGGCCATTAGGAAAGTGTTGCCGTTCTCCCTCTAGCTACCTTCATGTCACTCTTCCTCCATCCCAACCCTCCTCCCACTAGCCCCAATTAATTATTTATCAGCATGTATCATCTATTTACCTTTGTAATCCATCTGTCAGCAGGCCTATTGATTCAATCCTGCATTCTAATTGTGTGTCCTCTACTCGGCAGCTATCTCATATTCAAATCCAATAGCTGTCACCCACCCAGACTCCATCTGTATTAGTTTCCCAGCCTCTCTCTGTCCGTATCAGTGTTTTTTTAATCATTGGAGTCGTAGTAGCTATTCTAAGGTATTCTAAGGTATTCTAAGGTATTCTAAGGTATTCTTAAGGAAGTTGTTATTTCGCTACAGCTGCATCTCAGCTGTTTCTGCACAATAGCAATGAGAGATTTATTTTGAAGAAGTGAGTGAATAAATGGTGTTTGGTAGAGAGTGAAACTGAGAAGTGGAAGAGATGAGAGGATGAGTTTCAAACACCTAACATCTTTACTCTTCGTCTATTCTGTTTCAGTTCTTCATTTCGTCTTTTTTTCTTTCCCGATGTCCCTTTCCCCCTCCTCCTGTTTGGCCCTGTCGGTGTGCTCCTCAGAATGACTGGTACGCCCAGGGCAGTGGGCCTGTCGGTGTGCTCCTCAGAATGACTGGTACGCCCAGGGCAGTGGCCCTGTCGGTGTGCTCCTCAGAATGACTGGTACGCCCAGGGCAGAGGCCCTGTCGGTGTGCTCCTCAGAATGACTGGTACGCCCAGGGCAGTGGCCCTGTCGGTGTGCTCCTCAGAATGACTGGTACGCCCAGGGCAGTGGCCCTGTCGGTGTGCTCCTCAGAATGACTGGTACGCCCAGGGCAGTGGGCCTGTCGGTGTGCTCCTCAGAATGACTGGTACGCCCAGGGCAGTGGCCCTGTCGGTGTGCTCCTCAGAATGACTGGTACGCCCAGGGCAGTGGGCCTGTCGGTGTGCTCCTCAGAATGACTGGTACGCCCAGGGCAGTGGCCCTGTCGGTGTGCTCCTCAGAATGACTGGTACGCTCAGGGCAGTGGCCCTGTCGGTGTGCTCCTAAGAATGACTGGTACGCCCAGGGCAGAGGCCCTGTCGGTATGCTCCTCAGAATGACTGGTACGCCCAGGGCAGTGGCCCTGTCGGTATGCTCCTCAGAATGACTGGTACGCCCAGGGCAGTGGCCCTGTCGGTGTGCTCCTCAGAATGACTGGTACGCCCAGGGCAGTGGCCCTGTCGGTGTGCTCCTCAGAATGACTGGTACGCCCAGGGCAGTGGCCCTGTCGGTGTGCTCCTCAGAATAACTGGTACGCCCAGGGCAGTGACCCTGTCGGTGTGCTCCTCAGAATGACTGGTACACCCAGGGCAGTGGCCCTGCCGGTGTGCTCCTCAGAATGACTGGTACGCTCAGGGCAGTGGCCCTGTCGGTGTGCTCCTCAGAATGACTGGTACGCCCAGGGCAGTGGCCCTGTCGGTGTGCTCCTCAGAATGACTGGTACGCCCAGGGCAGTGGCCCTGTCGGTGTGCTCCTCAGAATGACTGGTACGCCCAGGGCAGTGGCCCTGTCGGTGTGCTCCTCAGAATGACTGGTACGCCCAGGGCAGTGGCCCTGTCGGTGTGCTCCTCAGAATGACTGGTACGCCCAGGGCAGTGGCCCTGTCGGTGTGCTCCTCAGAATGACTGGTATGCCCAGGGCAGTGGCCCTGTCGGTGTGCTCCTCAGAATGACTGGTACGCCCAGGGCAGTGGGCCTGTCGGTGTGCTCCTCAGAATGACTGGTACGCCCAGGGCAGTGGCCCTGTCGGTGTGCTCCTCAGAATGACTGGTACGCCCAGGGCAGTGGGCCTGTCGGTGTGCTCCTCAGAATGACTGGTACGCCCAGGGCAGTGGCCCTGTCGGTGTGCTCCTCAGAATGACTGGTACGCCCAGGGCAGTGGCCCTGTCGGTGTGCTCCTCAGAATGACTGGTACGCCCAGGGCAGTGGGCCTGTCGGTGTGCTCCTCAGAATGACTGGTACGCCCAGGGCAGTGGGCCTGTTGTTAGTTCTGTTGACATTGAGGTGTCAGATAGATAAAGGAGGTGTAGAAGGCTGTCTGTCTCTCTGCTGAGGTGTGTGTGTCCTGGGAGGGGAAGCTGAGAGACGGTAGACCGCACAGTACCGCACCACAATACTCAACCACACCACACTACACCAGACCACACCACACCACACTACATCAGACCACACCACATCACACTACGCCAGACCGTACCACACTACACCAGACCACACCACACTACACCAGACCACACCACACTACACCAGACCACACCACACTACACTATACTACACAAGACCACACCACACCACACTATACCAGACCACACCACACTACACCAGACCACACCACACTACACCAGACCACACCACACTACACCAGACCACACCACACTACACTATACTACACCAGACCACACCACACTACACCAGACCACACCACACTACACCAGACCACACCATACTACACTATACTACACCAGACCACACCACACTACACCAGACCACATCACACTACACCAGACCACACCACACTACACTATACTACACTGTACCACACCACACTACACGATACTACACCAGCTCGTACCACACTGTACCGCACCACACTACACTACACCGTATCACACCACACTACACTGTACCACACCACACTACACCAGACCACACCACACTACACCAGATCGTACCACACTACACCAGACTGCACCACACCACACTACACCAGACCACACCACACTACACTGTACCACACCACACTACATCAGACCACACCACACTACACCAGACAATACCACACTACACCACACCACACCACACTACACCAGACCACACCACACTACACTATACTACACCATACCACACCACACTACACCAGACCACACCACACCAGACCACACCACACTACACTACACTGTACCACACCACACTACACCATACCGTACCGCACCACACTACACTACACTACACCGTACCACACCACACTACACCAGACCACATCACACTACACCAGACCACACCACACTACACCAAAACACACCACACTACACCAGACCACACCACACTACACCAGACCACATCACACTACACCAGACCACACCACACTACACCAGACCACGTCAAACTACACCAGACCACACCACACTACACCACACTACACCAGACCACACCACACTACACCAGACCACACTACACCACACCACACTACACCAGACCACACCACACTACACCAGACCACACCACACTACACCAGACCACACTACACCAGACCACACCACACTACACTATACTACACCGTACCACACCACACTACACCAGACCACATCACACTACACCAGACCACATCACACTACACACTACACTGTCCGTATCCAGGCATCTGAAGCCGGCGCTTTTGTACACCAGTAAATAGTAAATAGTTTTATACACCAGTAAATAGTAAATAGTTTTATACACCAGTAAATAGTAAATAGTTTTATACACCAGTAAATAGTAAATAGTTTTATACACCAGTAAATAGTAAATAGTTTTATACAATAGTAAATGGCTCATACTGTTGTTGTCAGTTGTCTTCTAACTAGACTTTTGACATAATTGAATACAGTAGCAGAGTGGAGATAAGTGTGTGTGTGTGTGTGTGTGTGTGTGTGTGTGTGTGTGTGTGTGTGTGTGTGTGTGTGTGTGTGTGTGTGTGTGTGTGTGTGTGTGTGTGTGTGTGTGTGTGTGTGTGTGTGTGTGTGTGTGTCTGTAGGGTCTATATATGCACGTCGGTATAAATGCAAGCTTATTGCTTATTCGATGCCCTCCTCCTCCTCCTCTTCTTCCTCTTCCCCTTCCTAGTCTCCTGTTATAATAACAGGCCATGTGTGAGAGCCCAGCACCAGGAAACGTGCAAATGCAGCAATCAGTAAACACTCACTGAGCTAATGACATCAATCAATGGCCTTTTAAAACAGCAGTTTGATAATTACAATCATCAATGCTCCCTGCAGTATTCATTACCAACTAGCAAGCACTGATCTCAATAGGGCTCTCCTTTCATCTCTGGCTTTCTCTCTCGTTTACTCATCGCTTCATTGATAAAGCTTAATAGAGATGTTTTTATCTGGATCAATTTTAGAATTATCGTGTTTTGTAATATTAAGATTAAGAGTATTATCTATTTCGACTCCAGTTTAGTTTAAAAAAATGCTAAACACGCTGTTCAGTTTGTGTTTGCATTTTTTATCTAACATTAAGTTATGATGAGAAGGATAACTTAACCCCAATGTAATATGTAGTCTTCAGTACATTTTGGTCTGTTTCCAGGAATAGAAATTTAAACTGTTATTCCTTTTAAACAACCTCTGTTTAATGTTTTGGTAAGAACTGATATAGGGCCTACTGTAATACATTAACATATCTTAGGAACTCAAAGTGTGAGACAGAATGCACTTTCTCTTTCATTATGATGGTTTAGCCAAAGTTATTCCACAGCTGTAGAAAATCTATTTAATTCTCCACATGTCTCTCCGTGGTGTCAGAAGTAGGCGACAAGGTCCTTGTGTTTCATCTTGTGCAGTGATCAGTGATTACGTTGTCTCGTCCCGCCCTCTTTGAGAGTCGTGATGCTTGTCGTCACGGCTACGGTGGGGGAAATTGCGCTGAAGTTTATTCCTGTGACACATCAAAGGGAAACAGCGGCCGTTTAACTACCCCTCTCAGTGTGGGGTCCACAATCGTCTTAACCAGTGTCGTCGTCCCCCCTCGCCCCAACCACCCCCCGCCCCAACCACCCCAACCATCAAAGATCTAAACTTCGGCCGCTCCTCAATCGATGGTTTTCATCACATTTGGCCGTTTGTACCAGCCAAACAGAGACAATTCTGAGATATACAGATCAAACTTGTTGCTGTTGAAAATGACAGCTGAAAGTGGTGAGGGGTCTGATCTGGGATGGACTGAGCAATAAGCTTACATTTATACCTCTCTTCTCTTTGTAGACTGGACTTGTGGCTGACTGTGGCTGGGTCTGGGGTACAGCTAGCTAGCTGTCTGAGTTAAGCCTCGTTTCACACCTGCCGCGGTGTAATCCTTTAGTCATGTCAGACTGCAGTAGGTTCCTTTAGTAATGTCATACTGCAGTAGGTTATTTTAGTCATGTCAGACTGCAGTAGGTTCCTTTAGTAATGTCAGACTGCAGTAGGTTCTTTTAGTCATGTCAGACTGCAGTAGGTTCCTTTAGTCATGTCAGACTGCAGTAGGTTCCTTTAGTGATGTCAGACTGCAGTAGGTTCCTTTAGTAATGGCAGACTGCAGTAGGCTCCTTTAGTCATGTCAGACTGCAGTAGACTATTTTAGTGATGTCAGACTGCAGTAGACTCTTTTAGTGATGTCAGACTGCATTAGGTTCCTTTAGTCATTTCAGACTGCAGTAGGCTCTTTTAGTGATGTCAGACTGCATTATGCTCCTTTAGGGATGTCAGACTGCAGTAGGCTCCTTTAGTCATTTCAGACTGCAGTAGACTCCTTTAGTCATGTCAGACTGCAGTAGGCATTTTTAGTCATGTCAGACTGCAGTAGGTTCCTTTAGTGATGTCAGACTGCAGAAGATCCTTTAGTGATGTCAGACTGCAGTAGGCTCCTTTAGTGATGTCAGACTGCAGTAGGCTCCTTTAGTGATGTCAGACTGCAGTAGACTCCTTTAGTGATGTCAGACTGCAGTAGACTCCTTTAGTGATGTCAGACTGCAGTAGGCTATTTGAGTCATGTCAGACTGCAGTAGGCTCCTTTAGTGATGTCAGACTGCAGTAGGCTCCTTTAGTGATGTCAGACTGCAGTAGGCTCCGGCAGTCATGGTGCTCTGCGGGTTCCATTTCAATGTGGGCTGTCTAATATCGCACCCCCGCGGCAAAATGCTTGGAATTCTGCCCTCCTGGAGGGGGGGGGGGGGCTAAGAGGAGCAAAAGAGAGCAAATCTGTCACTTCTCCCAAAGCAGCCACCCCTCTGACCTCCATTCAAAGATATATTGATTTTCCAGTGCTCTCTCCAAAGGGTGTGTGTGGGTGTGTGTAGTGGGGGGAGAAGGAGCATCAGGCGCAACACAGTATGGCTCCTTTTCTCTACAAGTTAAACACAGATCCCTAGCTACCTGGAAATCAAATCAAAAATGTGTAAAATACTGTACAGACATCACGGCAGCAACATCTATGAATGTGTCTCCGTGTTTGTACCAGTAGTGTGTGTGTGTGTGTGTGTGTGTGTGTGTGTGTGTGTGTGTGTGTGTGTGTGTGTGTGTGTGTGTGTGTGTGTGTGTGTGTGTGTGTGTGTGTGTGCGTGCGTGCGTGCGTGCGTGCGTGTGTGTTTGAGTAGGGAGCCAGTGTTTAATCCGTTTCTGGCATAGGGTGTTGTCTTGTTGGTCTCAGACAAGCTGATCCAAGCTCTCAGTTCAGAACTCCCTCTAGTTCTCTTTACTGGAATCCCTCCGATAGCCGGGCTGCACGGAGCCGCCTGAGGAAATCCAAGGATCCTTCAGAAGAAACAAAGCTAGCGTGTACAAACAAACAGAGCCAAGGGGAGAGCAGTCCCAGATCCCAGCATCTCTCTCTCACTACTCCTGCCTTATTGGTCCTAAGTCCTCTCTGTGAGCCTGGACAAGGGCAGTGTAGCAGTGGGAGAGAGACTTGTCTTGGAGAGGATACTGTTTGTTCAGTAAACCCTGCCAAACCTGCCACCAATGACTCACAAAGTTTTGGAAAATAGTTTCAACGTTACAGTTTGTTTCCTTTAGATGTTTTTAGATCCCGTTCAATGATGCAAAGAAGAATGTAAGGATTTGATGATTGACTTGCCAAAAGAGAGTGGTTTGAGTCTTTTCCATGCACACTGCATTCGTTTTCGGGGAATTTACAAATCAAACTGTTATCGTTGGTCGTTGATATTGTGAAGGCTCGTGCATAAACATCATATAAATACCAAGATTGCCTCGTCACTTTTACCCCTACCTACATGTACATATTACCTCGACTACCTCGTACCCCTGCACATTGACTCCTTACTGGTACTCCTTGTATATAGCCTCGTTATTGTTTTTATTGTGTCACTATTTCCTTTTTTATTTATATTTTTCTTACTTTTTAACATAGTTGGGAAAGGGCTCGTAAGTAAGCATTTCACTGTAATGTCAACACCTGTTGTATTCTGCACGTGACAAACACAATTTGACTTGACTATAATACCCCGTTTTTCTTCAGAGAGAGTGTAGCTACAGTTAGATCCTAAAGCTGCAGCCCACAGTGTGTCGTCCAACAGTTGTAAAACAACATTACACATAAAAAAAAAAGACTCTGACTTTGCAGCAATGTCACAGCAACAAACAGGTATTATGAGCTGTGGAGAGAAGAGGTCAGATGTCCACTGGGACGTGACCTGACATGGCAGCGTGGTGCGAGGTCTTTGGTATCCTTGGTAATGGTTGACCGCTGGGGCAGGTGCGGAGTGCATGCTGGGTACTGGTCCTGCTGGGTTGTGGCCCACTGAGCTCTAGTTAAATGACGCCTGCTCAGACCAGGTAATGATGATCCGAATGGGACCTGAGGACACACTGTGGTAACGGAAACACAGGTGCACTTGGGTATTTCCTGAAGACGGGGAAACAGCTGAGAAGATGAAAGTACATTTGAAAGTGAAATAGGTTTAAAAGTGTGAAGTGAGATACTAGTGGACTAGTTTGAGTGTGGACACTGGTGTGTGTGTGTTTTACAGTCGAGTGTGTGTGTTTGTGTATATTTGTGTGTGTGTGTGTGTGTTGGTAATGCTTGTAGCATTCAGGCCCCTCCCTCCCTCCCTCCGTCAGACCTGTCATCACGGCCTTAATAATATTCCATCGATACGACCAGCGACATGGTCTGGCTGTCTCGTTTTGGGTGTCCTGCAGCAGGCATCCATCATCCAGCCGGCAGAGCCCTCCAGGCTGTCAATAACCCCACAGAATGCTAATGGTGGCATTTAACCACTGCCTGACAAATTAACCAAGGCCACTCAACAAGGGTTAAATATTCATCATCCATTCCAAGGCTCCCTAACTGGCCTGGCTACACAGCTGCTTACCTGGCTGTATAGGCTAAGCATGGAGCTGGACCATGGATCTCATAGATATATACACCACATGACCAAAAGTATGTGGACACCTGCTCGTCGAACATCTCATTCCAAAAGCATGGGCATTGATATGGAGTTGGTCCCCCTTTTGCTACTATAACATCCTCCACTCTTCTGGGAAGGCTTTTTTTCTAGATGTTGGAACGTTGCTGTGGGGACTTGTTTCCATTCAGCCACAAGAGCATTAATGAGGTTGGGCACTGATGTTGAGCGAGTAGGCCTGGCTCGCAGACGGCGTTCCAATTCACCCCAATGGTGTTCAATGTGGTTGAGGTCAGGGCTCTGTGCAGGCCAGTCAAGATCTTCCACACCGATCTTGAAAAAAACATTTCTGTGTGGAAAGGAAAGGGTATTTTCCAAACTGTTGCCACAAAGTTGGAAGCACAAAATCGTCTAAAATGTTATTGTATGCTGTATAATTAAGATTTCCCTTCACTGGAACAAAGGGGCCTAGCCTGTACCATGAAAAACAGCCCCAGACCGTTATTCCCCCTACACCAAACTTTACAGTTGGCATTATGCATTAGTATTCTCCTGGCATCCGCCAAACCCAGATTCGTCCATTGGACAGCCAGATGGTGAAGCGTGATTCATCACTCCAGAGAACGTGTTTTCACTGCTCATGAATCGAATGGCGGCGAGCTTTACATCACTCTAGCTGACTCTTGGCATTGTGCAAGGTGAACTTGGGCTTGTGTGCGGCTGCTCAGCCGTGGAAACCCATTTCATGAAGCTCCCGTTCTACAGTTCTTGTGCTGATGTTGCTTCCAGAGGCAGTTTGGAACTCAGTAGTGAGTGTTGCAACCGAGGATAGACAATTTTTACACGCTACACGCTACAGCACTCGGCGGTCCCTGTGTGCTTGTGTGACCTACCACTTCGTGGCTGAGCTGTTGTTGCTCCTAGATGTTTCCACTTCACAATAGCAGCACTTACAGTTGACCGGGGCAACTCTAGCAGGGCTCTATAACTTGTTGGAAAGGTGGCATCCTTTTGAAAGTCACTGAGCTCTTCAGTAAGGTTATTCTACTGCCAATGTTTGTCTATGGAGATTGCGTGGCTGTGTGCTCGATTTTATACACCTGTCAGCAACGGGTGTGGCTGAAATAGCCAAATCCACTCATTTGAAAGGGTGTCCACATACTTTTGTATGTATAGTGTAAACCTGTCACAAACCTAGAATGTTTAGAATGTGTTCTCTATGTTCTATTTAATTATATGACGAATACCTTTAAAGTCAACCCACAGAGAGAGTGGATACCGGCCCCCCAGCTTGCCATTATTCACTGGACCCTAGAATAATATATGTTAGCATGTTAGAGAGAGTTAGTGAATAGTGATGATACATAGGCATGGTGCATTGTCCCAGTGTGCACCTTTAAGGATGGTCATGCAGTGGGTTTAAAGGGGGCTTATGCTCATGCACACACAGGGTTAGAGGAGCTGATCGCGTCCCCCTCCTCCTCCTCTCCCCTCTCTCTGATCACAGATGGCAATGTGTGGTGTTCTAGTCTCAGGAGGGAGATGGTTGGTTACGATGAAAGCCCCCAGCCAATACCCCCACCCCTTCCCTCCACACCACCTCCCTCTCTGGACTGGTCCATGGCTAGGTCGAAGGTAGGATCACGGCTGGAGCAGCAGGCAGTAAGTGTGTCTGCCACATGAAAACCTGCCTCGGCCTCCACTGTCCTCCCCTCCTCATAGCTAGGCCGACCAGCAGCCCAGCTCTCCTGCCCCCTCTTTTTTCCCTTTCTCTCTTTCTCTCTCTCCCTCCCTTTCTCTTTCGTATTCAGCCTGTCCATCAGTTGCCTTATAAATAATTCATTGCACTTTCCCTGATGTCTTGTCACCTTGCCTTCTTATTCGCCACCTTGTCTCCTTCCTCTCACTTCCCCTCCTCTGTTCTCACTGCAGCGGAACACCCCAGGAGCCCGCTTGTCCGGGACCACACACTCTCTCATCCTCACCCCCCTCTCACCCCCTCTCTGCCCCCTCCTCCTCCTCTTCTTCTCCTTTTCTAGACTCCTGTCTCAGTCAATGGTCATTGAGTCAGATACGGGGGTCCTGGTGGGCTCCATTTGTAGTGTGCTGTGTTTGTGGCTGGTAATTAATAGCATGCCCTTTTAACTGGCCAATTCCTTTAAGATTCAAGTTGTTTTCTACCAAGAGCTCTGGAATGGGAGGGAGGCAACGGCTTTTTGTTTTATCTCCACATTCCTTATCATATTGTGACTTCCTGTTCAGTAGGTAGGTGTTGTGTATAGATCAGCTTTATAAGCTTGTTTCTTTTAGATTCTCTTCTCGGCTGCCTGTAGAGAGGGAGAGTTCGAGTTTTTACTTCTCAGATGTTGAGGAAACCACTTGATTTAATGCAATGCGCTCCATAGATGAAGGAAAAACGAATGTCATTGTCCTGTGGAGAGCCTTGTGGCTACCGGTCTGTGCAGCGCTCTCTGCAGACATGCAGGCATACCCACCAACCTGCAGCAGGCTGGAGAAATTGAGGGATGAAAAGGAATTGTTCCCCCACTAATTTCACTGAGCATAACCACAGACTTCCTAAACAGTCTCCTCTCCTCGCTCCTCACGTCTCCTCTTGTCCTCCCAAGGGGCAACTCTCAGCAAGAGAACATCGGAAAACACTGAAAGCAAAGCAATCGGAGAGCTGTAAGCTTGTCACTAATCCAACTCTTCTCTCAACAATTGAACACTGAATTAGGATTAGAATTAGTTTACAATCTTACTTCTTCTAATTACCAAAATTAAAGCTTGCATTGCAACCCATTAGTCATATGAATTTAGATGAATACTAGTTAGGAAGTGTAATGCCTCTGGTTCCCTCTGTAGAGTTTAGTGTAGTGAGAAATGGATTGTGGGCGTCGGAGGGCTGTGTGTTGGCTGATGCAATAGGGCAGGCTGTGGAGCACTTGGGCAGAACTCCTGGGACATTGAGATGCAACACAGGAAGATCGTGTGTGTGTGTGTGTGTGTGTGTGTGTGTGTGTGTGTGTGTGTGTGTGTGTGTGTGTGTGTGTGTGTGTGTGTGTGTGTGTGTGTGTGTGTGTTAGCGGGAGAGAGAGAGAGAGAAAGAGAGAGAGAGAGATGGGACGGCCCATACTCTGAGATGCATACAGTAAACAGGCTGTGTGCGTCCACCAAGCCCTCGTCGACTCCGCAACCTCAGATGGGGCTGTCTGCGGCATTCACCTCAATCCCGGCAATTAATGCGTTTTAAAAAATGTCCCCTCCACTTTCGCTGCCAGCCACACAACTGCTATTCTTTATTCAGCTGAGGCCCTGCTCGGTTAGTGGAAAATCAGCAGCGGCGCCCCGGCCCATAAGAGGCAGATCAATCAGGGAGCTGGGTGATGAATTAGACTGGTATCAGCAGGATGGAGGGAGGATGCCACACTGATGCTGCTGCTGTCCTGGCCTGGGGAGCAGGGAGCTGACACCATACAGACACAGCCTGAGTTGTCCTACAATTCTCTGATATCAAATACAAAATCCTGTCAAAACAAGTTGTAATAGGCCATGTGAATGGAGAATGTCCACAAGAGGCCAAACTGAGCATTTGTATAATGGTCTAGCAAAACAGAACTACAACAACGGTAGCAAACCTATTTATTTGATAGCATTCACAGGGGAGAGATACATGATATGGGACATTCATTTGTAGAACACGTCTTGTGATAGTCTAGCTTCAAGGATGAGTTAATGATATACAGTATGAGGCCTTCGTTTTTACAGGGTAGAAAATAGACAACCCAGCAAACGTTGAACATTCCCAGAGCATTAGCTAAGATTCCTATTAAGTCCTACTTAGGGTTATATCTAACATTAGGATGATAAAATCATTTGGGGGGAGGAAATATCCTTGGAATGTTCTCCTAACATTCACTAAAATGTTGTGCACAACATCTGTATCAACCACCACAGAACATTCCCCTAAAGATCTCATTAGGTTTCCAGGTAATGTAATAATATGATGTACTAGTAATGTTTTTCCAGCAAACCAAAATTGGTTCTGTGAAAGTTCCCAGAACATTCGTTAGGTTGCAGAAAATGTTCTCATAACACAAAAACGGTCCTGTCGTGGTGGTGATTATACAACATTTGAATAAAACATTTGCCTGATGTTGCAGGAATGTCCCCAGAACACATTTAGTCTGTTCTTTAAAGGTTCTCAGAGTGTTTCATTAGGTTGTGCGAACAGACTGGTGGGAACATTGTGGGGACATCACAAAAGATATGTTCCCACAACACAAAAATGGTCCAGTTGTGCGAATGATTCTACAATGTTTATTAAAGGGGTGCAGCGAGCATTCACCTGATGTTACAAGAATATTCCTAGAACACATTTTGTCTGCTCTTTAAAGTTTCCCAGAATGTTTTATTAGGTTGTGGGAACAGTCTGGTGGGAACATAGAGATATGTTCCCAAAACACAAAAACTGTCCAGTTGTGCTGATTATTACAATGTTTCTATTAGGTTGTGGGAACAGTCTGGTGGGAGCATAGAGATATGTTCCCAAAACACAAAAACTGTCCAGTTGTGCTGATTATTACAATGTTTCTATTAGGTTGTGGGAACAGTCTGGTGGGAGCATAGAGATATGTTCCCAAAACACAAAAACTGTCCAGTTGTGCTGATTATTACAATGTTTCTATTAGGTTGTGGGAACAGTCTGGTGGGAGCATAGAGATATGTTCCCAAAACACAAAAACTGTCCAGTTGTGCTGATTATTACAATGTTTATTTTAGGTTGTGGGAACAGTCTGGTGGGAGCATAGAGATATGTTCCCAAAACACAAAAACTGTCCAGTTGTGCTGATTATTACAATGTTTATTTTAGGTTGTGGGAACAGTCTGGTGGGAACATAGAGATATGTTCCCAAAACACAAAAACTGTCCAGTTGTGCTGATTATTACAATGTTTCTATTAGGTTGCGTAAAACATTCTCCTGATGTTGAAAGAACATTCCCAGAACACCTTTTTATGTTCTTTAAAAGTTCCTAAATCATCTCTTTATTTTTGTGGGAACATTGTGGGGATATGACAAGAGATAGGTTCCCAAAACACTAAAACCGTCCAGGTGTGCTGACATTCTGATAATGTTTGTATCAGGGTGCACAAAACATTCCTTTGATGTTGCAAGAATGTTGACAGAACAGCCTTTCTGAGTTCTTTAAAGGTTCCAAGAACATTCCATTAGGTTTTGGGAACAGTGTGGGTACATTACAAGAGATAGGTTTGTGAAACACAAAATAGGCTCAGTTGTGATGACATTCATACAATGTCTAAGATGGTTGCACAGGACATTCCCTCAATGTTGTATGAATGTTGACAGAACACTTGGTCTAAGTTCATTAAGTTATGGGAGTTGTCTGGGATGTTGTCAAATTCCCACAATGTTCCACAACCTAAGTAAACATTCTGGTAACATCCGGTAAATATTCTTTGCACCATAAAATAAACATTGTAGAATCATCCACACAACTGGACAGTTTTTATGTTTTGGGAACATGTCTTTTGTCCCCTCAATGTTTGCACCAGACTGTTCCTACAACCTAATGAAACATTCTGAGAACCTTTAACAAACAAATTAAATGTGTTCTTGGAACGTTCTTGGAACATCAGGTGAATGTTTTATTCAAACATTCCCACAATCATCAGCACGACTGGACCGTTTTTGGGTTATGAGAACATTTAACCAATGTTCTGGGAACTTTCACAGAATCAATTTTGGTTTGCTGGGAAGAGACATAAAATGAGGGAGAAACAATATTTACACTAGTTTTATTATAAGTCACGAGAGGATGCAAAACCTTCTGAATGAAAAAGATATATCATATTTTAGGTTTGAATAGGAGTCTTTGTATCGCAGAGGGGAAATTGTTTTACAAAATGTTAGACAGGCTGTACTGTGAGGAATGTCGTGACATGGCCCCAAAGGCCCTCGGGTTAGCAGGGGGCATGTGGCACTATCTGTCCCAAGTTACCTTGTATTGCTGTTACTAAGCCCTTGTTGGCTCCACCAACAGCCCTGTATAGGTTGTATGTAGAGAAACTGAGCTCCCAATACTGTTACGAACCAGATACATTCACAGCCCCCCTCCCTCTCTCTCTCATTATCCCACTCTCTCTCTCTATTCGGCACTCAGCTTGTGTAATAAATTCATTGTAACGATGACAGCTTCGTTACTAGGCCGCCTGCCTTGTTTTGGTGTAATTCAAACGACAGCTTTAGGACTTTTTTTTATTTAAGACGTCCTGTAATTACATGGGTTTTAGCATATGTAGGGAGAGAGATATGATTCATTTGCAGAGCGACTTGGGAGCCCGGGTGAGAGGGAGATAAAGCACGACTGAGGCATGAGAAAGAAGGAGCGCGAGCGGGGAAAAGAGCGAGGGAGAGGAGAGATATGGTTTGGCAAATAAAAGAGGAGCGCCGTGTTGCTACAAACTGTTCCCCTTATTATGCCTCATTAAAGTGCGGGACGAGATAAGGCTACACGAGGCCATGAATAAGATCTATGGTCTCACTGTTCTGTTAGCAGGCAGAGCAATGGGAGTTGATACTGCCTGGGAGCCGTGAGGGGCTCTTTGTGAGCCGCTGCTAAAATAATGTCTCCTTTTCTCCAGCGCTGACCCCGTGGAGGGGCCTGAGCGATAGCAGATAGCGGAGAGCCCCCCTGCGCTAATTAGGGGAGCTTTTAACGAGGACAAAAAGATGTGTAGCGCCGGGGAAACTGACAGGGCCCGTTAATCCAGCTCTATTGTCAGCGCAACAGGGAAGCCATGTTGGACAATCACCCTGGGAGACTAGTCATCAATCCAATACAGGCCCCGTTAGCTTACCTTCCTTCTCTGCCCTAGCATGCACGTGCACGCACACAAGCACATATACACACACACACACACACACCCACAAACACACACACACACACAAGCATGTACACACCCCCACACACACACACACACACACACACACACACACACACACACACACACACACAAGCATGTACACACACACACACACACACACACAAACACACACACACACAAGCATGTACACACACACACACACACACACACAAACATGTATACACACACACACACACGCACACAAGCACGTATACACACACACACACACACCCACACACACACACAAACACACACACACACATACAAGCATGTACACACACACACACACACAAACACACACACACACACACAAGCATGTACACACACACACACACACAAACACACACACACACACACACAAGCATGTACACACACACACACACACACACACAAACACACCCACACACACACAAGCATGTACACACACACACACACACACACAAGCATGTACACACACACAAGCACGTACACACACACACATGCACTCACACATACACTCAAACACACACACTCTAGCGTGCATCACATTGGCTAGATTCTAGAAAATAAGGCCCGGGCGATGACTGATGCCTTTCATCACAAAAAGTCAAACCAATCAACAGCCAATCACACACAGCAGTAATTTGGTCCTAATTACCCAGAGTGCTAAATTACTACCTGTAGTTGTTTGGCTGATTATTGAGGAGGGCCAATTTGATCTTGAGGTGGTGGGACACTGGCCGGCTGCCCTGTTCTGTGGTAGAGAGAGTCGTTGTTTAGCTGTCTTGTTCTAAGCTCCTCGCCTGCTACTGCTGTAAATCAAAGCCATGCAACACTATTAGATGCTAATGAGACCACAATGTAATTTCCAGAGGGGCTACTCTAGCCTGGGTCTACTCTGGGCCTGTCTGCTGAAGATATTAAGAGAGTAAGGCGCTCCATGATAGAGTAGGCATAGGAGACCTCTACGTTATCCTCCATACAAACACAATAACACACATAGCCCCGGGCCTGGCCTCCTCACCCCTGCTGGTCACTTGTCATTCCTCTGTCTGCCGTGCTTCGCTCTAACAGGCATGTATATAGGCCTCCTGCAGTTTAGAACAGTGGTCTAGTGGTTAGAGCTGTGGCCCACCGAAGGGCCTCTCCTGATAAGCACCATGATTTCCCTAACTACCACTTACGTCCTCCCAAGCAATGCCCATTCACCCCTGATGATAGTGATGATGGGGCTGGACAGCATGAGGGTTGACTGTGGGCGCCCGACAGGCAGCACTAGATGCCATAGCCAGACAGGACCAAGCTGGCAGTATACTTCCATCCTTCCTGATTGATACAATCCAACAGGCACCTGAGTAAATGTCTGTTCCTCTTCTTATATTTTAACGTTTTTGACCCCTTTTTCTTCCCAATTGGTAGTTACAGTCATGTCCCATCGCTGCAACTCCCGTACGGACTAGGGAGAGGTGAAGGTCGAGAGCCATGCGTCCTCCGAAACACGACCCTGCCAAGCCGCACTGCTTCTTGACACAATGCCAGCTTAACCTGGAAGCCAGCCGCACCACTGTGTCAGAGGAAACACCGTCCAGATGGCGACTGTGTCAGCGTGCATGCGCCCGGACCGCCACAGGAGTCGTTAGAGCGCGATGGGACAAGGACATCCCGGCCGGCTAAACCCTCCCCTAACCCTGGTCGAACGCTGGGCCAATTGCGTGCCGCATCATGGGTCTCCTGGTCACGGCCAGCTGCGACACAGCCCGGGATCGAACCCGGATCTGAAGTGACGCCTCTGGCACCACGATGCAGTGCCTTAGACCGCTGCGCCATTCAGGAGAGTTCTTCCTCTTCTTAATGGGCCTATTGACTGTTTGCACAATGAAGTCCATCACCACATACAGTAGATTAGTACGTGGGACTGGAGCTGGGAGGTAACAATGCCTGCCGCCACATCTTCTTCAACACTGATAAATAACTCAGTGGCCGTAAGATTCAGTGGTGTGACCTCCTGCCGACTGGTAATTTGCTGAAATTAAAACTTAATCAAGCATACTGCAGCACTGGTCCTGAATAATTTAGTTGGGATGTTGAGGAGAGAGGAGAGGAGGACAGGCATCAGGGACACAGGAGGGAGAGGATGAAAGAGGGAGAGAGAGAGAGAGAGAGAGAGAGAGAGAAATGGCAGTGGAGGGAGCAGGAGAAGAGAGGGGCAGGGGATGAGGTGGTGCTAAGGCGAACATGCCAGGGTCATTTTTCTTTCTCTGGGAACCTTTAACTAAACCAAAGCAACGTTTATTAGCATGGGTCAGGGTCAGTGAATTTGTGGATTTGGTGCTGCAGAAGATTTGTTCTTTTCTGCTTTCGAAATACACAGCACACTTGTGTGCCGATTGTGTGTTGATGTTATTGGTATCAGATGGCATCTGCAGAGTTTATCTTAGTCAAATCATCTGGGAGCTTAATTACTTATGCCCCTTAACTTTTAATATCTTCATTCAATTTTTCCATCTTTGATTAATTTCTCATCTCCACAAGTGTTTCATTAATACAAAACCCATTAGCCATCGTGTAATGAAACTCATATTTGCAACTGTTTTTTTACAAGTGGAATTTCTAATCAGGTGATGATGGGGATGAATAGAATAAACATTATTCTTCTTCGGTTCACTTTTTCCCCAGGCTTTGACAGGGTGGGCTCGGCTGGAATTGACCCTAAGATAACATTAGTCAAAATATGTACCCCTCTGATAGCGAGAGCTGGCCGAGAGGCATCCACTGAACTGCCTGTTAACTGTCAGAGGTATTGCAGAGTATTCCTCCAGGCTGCGTTCACCACCAACGTGTTTTCTTTACAACCTTACTGGATGTGTGTATGTTTGTGTGCTTGTCTCGATCTCCATCAGAACACACCCCCCCCCCCCCCCCCCCCCTCTTCCCTTCCTCGCTCCCTCCTCAGTCTTCCTGCCGTCCTCCCGACCTGTACTCTGGCAGATTGGCGAGAATGAACTCCTGGTCCAGACATTTTGTGTGAAAGCTCGGGCCTCTCTAATGGAAATGAAGCAGCAGTGACGTGCTGTCCCTTTGTGATGGCCTGCAGACTCACATTTTATTAAGTTCTCTTTAGAGAGAGAGGGAAACACAAGAGGGGAAAAGTCACCCGGCTGCATGTTAATTAGACCGCTCCAAGACACCCAGAAGAGAGGGGAGTTTGTTAAAGGAGAAAAAGCTTTTAGAGGAGGGGAACTTTACATGCAAACAAAAAACAGCTTTTCTCATGGTGGGATTTGAAAAGAAAGAAAGAGAGACAGAGAGAGAGAGAGAGGGAGAGGGAGAGGGAGAGACAGAGAAAGAGGGAGAGAGAGAGAGAGAGAGGGGGGGGGGAGGGAAAGAGAGAGACAGAGAGAGGGAGAGAGAGACAGAGAGAGACAGAGAGAGAGAAAGGGAAACAGAGAGAGAGACAGAGAGAGGAAGAGAGCGAAAGAGAGAGAGGGAGAAAGAGAGAGAGAGAGAGGGAGAAAGAGAGCTTATGTCCACTGTTTCCCTTCTTTCTGCTCCCGTTCCATTCATACTCTCGCTGTGCGTTGGACTCTAAATTCCATTTTCATCCACTCTCAGCCTGTGGTACCCAGAACACTCAACTGTTTCTTACTTAATAATATCAGTGTAATGCCGCTAAAGACTGAAAGAAAATTCATCCAATTGGTTCCTGTTCGTGTTTAACTTCTTGGTGTCCGTGGTCACCTACAGAAGGACCCACAATACATTGTAAAAGTGCACTATTTAGGCTCAAATTGTGAAAGTGTGTGAGACATTGGGAAGTGAAAAGCTAGGAATCTTGTGTAAAGAGTGAGCTGAGAAGATGGTCTGAAGAGGCTAGAAAGTACAGGGTGAGAGGTGCACTTGTTTAGGCCAGCTGAGGAGGGACTGTCAAGGGCAGGGGGGGGGGGGGTATAAGAGGGTTAAAATGGGAGTGCAGAGTCGTCAACTGGTGGAGGGAGCTGGTGGGTGGGTGGCTATGAGTGAGTAGGGGGGGGGGGGGTAATGTTGTCTGAAAGGCTGAAAGGGAGCATGATGACTGCTCAATGGCACCACCCAGCCTGCCGTGAAATCGGAAACCCCTGCCAACAACCAGGGTGGAACAACCCCCCCACATGCACCCGTCCCTGTCCTGTGTTCCCATGTCCTGGCCAATCAGAGGGGTGAGAATGGGGTGGCATGTGACACTATGTAGTCATGCAAGGTAGGCTCCAGCCCTGCCCAAACCCTCCCTCATCCTCACCCACTATCTCACCCATCCATTCCCCTTTAACTTTCTGGCCTCTTTCATAGGCTCACTTTAAAATACTGTACATTAGATGTCTAGGATGCTCAGGACCATTGTCTGCATGGTATTGTCCGGTACGTACAGGCAGCAGTTTAATAGTAGTTGGAGGTAGTTTGTATGCATGACTTACTGATCAGGCCAAAGGCTGCTTTAATCTGTTAATGGCTACTGTCTGTGGAACTGCTGTTAAAAATCTCCTGCACTTATTGTAATGTAATTTTCTTGTGTTACTTTTTTTCTTCTTAACTCTATTTCTTGTACCTCATTGTTGGTTAAGTGCTTGTAAGTAAGCATTTCACGGTAAGGTCTACCTGATGTATTCCTTGCGTGTGACAAATACAATTTGATTTGATTCCTTATATTCTATACCTAACGCATCATTTGCATGTGTTGACTCTGGCACCCACCTGTATATTTTGTTATTTTACTGCTGCTCTTTTTATTACTTGTTACTTTTATCTCTTATTCCTATCTGTATTTTTTTTTTTTTAACTGCACTGTTGGTTAGGGGCTGGTAAGTAAGCATTTCACTGTAAGGTCTGTTGTATTCGGAGCATGTGACTAATAACATTTGATTTGATTTGATTTGTTTGCGGTGGAGGCTGATGAGGGAAGGACAGCTCATAATAATGGCTGGAATGGAGTCAACGGAAGGGTATCAACCACATGAAAACCATATGTTTGATGTATTTGATACCGTTCTACAAATTCCACTCCAGCCATTACCACGAGTCCGTCCTCCCCAATTAAGATGCACAGCAAAATGTCAGTAGAAACATCTGGCTGACACGGAGGGGAGCGTGATGCAACACCCTCCTCGTATAGAGCACTACGGCTCCGGTGCGTGCGCATTTGCGTGTGTGTACTCGTGAGAGAGACTTCTAGAGAGAGTACAGGGAAAAGAGAGTGAGTGAGTAGTTCATTGGAGAGTTGAGCTGCTGAGGTGGGGGGTCCTGTCATTTTTGTGTCTGAGTATGGTGGGACCAGACCCAAGGGAGATCGAGAGACTAGCAGACCCAGGGCAGACCCCCAGCCGCAGCACCAGCCACCCCCACTTGGGTCACACAGTCCCAAGTCAGATCCCAGGACCACACCACCTCCCTCCTTTCCTTTCTCATCCATTCACTTCTTTGTTCTGCCTGAGAATTTAGTGCTCAGCAAACTCTATTGGTCAATAAGCCTCCTTGGGTTGTTACTTAACTCACTTCATAAGGCAACTTCCTCATGTCCCAGGAACTGATTTAGACCAGTAAATTAAAAGCCAAAGTACTATAACTCGAAGTGGCATCAGATTGGAGGAAAAATGAATATGCCATAAATTATAGTTAGATATACATTTGATTAGTATCACATTTGAAGTGTGCTTTTGAGAATGTCAACCCTGAAAGTTATTTTTGTTCTTGAAATAGCTTCTTTACAATTAAAAGTTTACATTTTACTGAATGTTTTTTGGATACGAATATATTTGGATAAGGGCACTGTAATATATGCAGGGGTTATATATATATATATATTATGTACAATTGATGACCATTCTGGTATAATTCTACAACACTTTGCAGTCCTCCACAAACCATAAATACTCACTGTATTATCTCCTTGCATGTATCAGTACAGCAAATTGGAGATTTGTTGGGCCAAGTAGAATTAATTGAATAGCTTTTAGTAATTAATGACTTTAAGAGTAAGTCCTGCTATCAAGTACTTTAAGAATATATTGGAGCCACATTATAACATAGGGCCTACTTTACTTTCTCTCATTTAAAGGTAAATTATTATTTCGTCCTCTAGATGAAAGAGCCCTATGCTCCCAGAGTCCCTTGTGATTTAATGCTGGTCACCAGAACCTGTTATCAGAAAATTGGTTTAAAGAATTTAGTTTTAACACAATAAAACACTGTCGGTCCACAATTAAAAACCATAGGCTTCTCTTGGAGTCGTTAACCTTCCGTGATACTTTTTGGAAATAAACCATAATGTACTTTTTTTTAATGGGAACAAATCAAATATGTTCCACCAGTTTATTGAATTAAACTGCCATGAATGTTTCCGGCTCAGGTCCAAATTTGGAGAATAGCAATACTTTTCTCAAGTTGATTAAAATATGAGATATTTCACATTAGTTAGCTTTATGGGCGCCGAGGTAATTCATTGTCTCTAAATGGCTTCATGTCAATGCGCTCAATGAATGATGTCATTTAGAAAGTCTATCATTTTAAACATCCTGACTACACAGATCGACTACTTGGCCTTTATTTGATTATTGGGAGTATTACAGTGTACATGTTCGTAGATGAATATGAAATTATGAAAATGATTGCAATCTCAACTATGATCATGTGTAATATGTTACGTTATGCATGATAGCCTAACAATAACAGGTGAATATTAGGATAATAGTACGATAATAATAATACTATTAAAATACATAATTCGTTTTTTTCAGATGCATTTTTAGGGTCCTATTTTGTATGCTTCTTGAACACAGCGGCCGAATAAAGGTAGGCCTACCCCCATTGACGCTCATTTAAATTACACTTAATGCAAATTCATGTTCAAATCGAAGCACGTTGAAAAGAGAATACCAGCAACTGGGGAAAAAAAATCTAAATAATGCATATTTATTGAATGCTAATTGCTGTATATGAATGCAGAAAGCTCTCTGATTAATTGACGAAGATCAGATGTAAATTAATTGCTGCATTCTGAGTGAGAACACTGAGCTCACAAGACAACTGACTGACACACATCCACGACAGAGAACACATAGAGAGGAGAAGAGTAACAAGATTGGTTTTATTAATTAACATTTTAGAAAAATGTCTATATATTAGGGTAATTATCTTTAAAAAAATGTTATTATGATTAGCTTATTATTATTAGGCTATTGTGTGGTAGGCTAATAGTAAGTAGGCTTACGTACAATAAACGCATAGTCTATTAGATCAATAGCCGATCAATAACGGTCATTTAAAATGATTCGTGTAAATGATCTCCAGTCATTTAACATAATTAAACATCCGTGACATTTTCACACACTCAGCCTACGGTTGTGGTTTTCCCCGCTCCATATCCTACGGCTGCCAGTTGGAAGAAGTGCGTTTATTCAAATGATCTAGCTAAGAGGTTAATTCCAGATTTCAGAGGTTTTGTTTTTGGAAATAGCTGTGTCCTGCCAACTCGCCCTGGGTAATTTGTCCTGTGTTGGGGGGCTGCTAAAGGGGTCTATTCTCACATGTATTTGTTTATGGTCTTTTTAAGTTACTGATTGGTTGCAACCCATTCACTGCTCCTCCCGTTTAGTGAAGCGAAATGTAGGACACACAAAACACTCATCCATTTCAAATCACAGATGGTCTTTTCAATGGTCGCTGTCTTGTTTTGTGTGAGAGTGCGCCGGTTTTTCCCTCCTCGCTGTCCGCATTTTGCTGCTCGTTGTTTCTTTGTGTCTAACTTTCTCTTCTAACGGCTTTGTATAAAGCATCCCCTTCTGCTCCTCTGCCTCGCTATTCACCTCGCGCCTCCTGTGCTACACTTCTCGCGGTTGCATGCACACATGGCTGTTTGAGAGAGAGAGAGAGAGAGAGGGAAAGAGGGAGAAAGCGAGAGAGAGAGAGAGAGAGAGAGGGGATAGGAGAGGAGGGAGAGAGTAGAGGAGAGAGAGAGAGGGAGGGAGAGGGGGAGGGTAGAGGAGAGGAGCGGAGAACATCTCTATTTCTAAACGGAGCAGCGCATTAAGTGCCACTGACCATGTAGTTTAGACAGTAGAGACTTGGTTTTATGACGTATGAAGTCAACGAGAAAAAACGAACAAATATTTGGTTTGTTATACACTTTCTGGACATCTCATGAATCATCGTTGCACTATTATCTTGTCATGTTATTTCTTCAGAGTTGTTTCACGTTTTCTGGAGAATGAATAGCCTACCATCAAATTATTCATTACTATAACCTGAAATACGCGTAACCATCGGATATGGTGAGACATAAATACAATTGGGCAAGGAGAGGAATGGACCACACTTGATAAATAGAGACATGTGGGCCTAGACATTGAAATACAATTGAATTGTTTTGCAGATTATATCCAGTGGTCAAAGTCCATTTTAAAAGTAAGGATGCCATAATAGAAAATGACTCAAGTAAAAGTCCATTTTTTAATTGAACCTTTATTTAACTAGACAATTCAGTTAATAACAAATTCTTATTTACAATGACGGCCTAGGAACAGTGGGTTGGCTGCCTTGTTCAGAGGCAGAAGGACAGATTTTTTACCTTGTCAGCTCGGGGATTTTCGGCTACTGGTCCGACGCTCTAACTACTAGGCTACCTGCCGCCCCAATAATAAAATATTACTTTAGTTAAAGTCTAAGAGTATTTGGTTTTAAATATACTTAAGTATCCAGAGTAAATAGAATTGCTGAAATGTACTTAAGTATCAAAAGTAAAAGTATAAACCATTTCAAATTCCTTATATTAAGCAAACCAGTGGCACAATTTTATTTTTTAGTGACAGCTAGCCAGGGGCAGACTCCAACAGGCATAATTTACAAACAAAGCATTTGTGTTTAGTTAGTCCACCAGATCAGAGGCAGTGGGGATCTTGATTTGTGTGTGAATTGGACCATTTTCCTGTCAACAAGTAATGAGAACTTTTAGGGGTCAGGGAAAATGGATGGAGTAAAAAGTACATTACTTTCTTTAGGAATGTAGTGAAGTAAAAGTAGAAGTTGGCAAAATATAAATAGTAAGGTAAAGTACAGATACTTCAAAAAACGACTTAAGTAGTACTTTAAAGTATTTTTGCTTAATTAAGTACTTTACACCACTGATTATATATAATACCTATTGCCATATATATTTGTGAAATTATTATTTTAAAGTACAAAACACACTTGAAAATGTTGAATAATCATATGTATTTTAACGTGTAGTGTGTGAGGGTATATTGCCATGATAAACACCATTATGTGACTAATTGTAAAATGACCCACCTGTCACACAGTGTGGTTTAGGAACCATTTCCATGACATTCATAGTCTCACTTTTAATAGAAAAGCAGCTGTGATTCTTGGTGGTCTTTGTGAATTTTACATTAAGTCTACCATGTAAAATGTAGCTACCATTCGGTGTGGCATTACATTATAAAGACAGTTGGTGGCATTGCACATTTTATGGCATAGGCAATCATTTTTTAGGGCGGATATAATGTTTCATGCACTTGGATGGTATAGGAGCTGCATTGTCACCAGACCACAATCAAAACAGTAGTTGACCATTGACGTTGTTAAATCACATTTCATCTTGTGTCTGTCCAGTCTCTCTATCCATCTCCTCTCCTAAAGTGTAATAAACACAATAGCTGTCTTTCCCATTGGCAGGTTGTGGCCAACTTAAGCAGGCGAAGCCTCTGCTCCTTTTTGAAGTTCCTTTCAATGTGGGTATTGTTGAGTGTAGCATGTTAATGTCTTGTACCGTAAAAATTGCTGCTGCTATGGCTATTAGGTGCGGTGCTAAAGTACAGGGCACCAGCGAAGAGCAGAAGCCCCACCACAAAAGCCAGGCAGCGGCGGCTGCCGGCTTCAAATACGGCGGTAATTGCATTGCTGTGAAGGGTTAGCCTTTTCTCTTCTCTCTCTCTCTTTTTTGTGTGTGCGATTTGTCTCTTAAGCCGGCGTAACGTCTCAGACGTGGCTGCAGAATGTGGAGAGCAAATTGGAGGCTGAGCGTGAACAATGTAACATGGAACACTGCAGGGGCATTCTTTAGTGGATATTACCCCCTCCACATGAAGGGGGAGAGAGAGGGAGACAGAGAGAGAGAGGGAGAGAGAGAGAGAGAGAGAGAGAGAGAGAGTGAGAGAGAGAGAGGAAGAGAGAGAGGGAGAGAGAGAGGGAGGATGAAAAGAAGTGTGTGTGTGTGTGAGAAAGTGAGAGTGTGGGGAGGATAAGAAAGCAAGAGGGAGAGAGAGAGAGAGAGAGAGAGGACATAGAGATGGAGGAGAGGGGGAGAGGCAGAAAGAGATTGCACAACAGCGTTGCCTGAAGTAGAGTTCTTCTTGTACCGGTTGATTTGTTGTGTAAAGGTTAGAACAGCCTCTTCTCTTCCTGTCATTCTCTCTTTCTCTCCATCTATCTCTCCAACTATCTCTCCAACTTTCTCTCCATCTATCTCTCCATCTATCTCTCCAACTATCTCTCCAACTTTAGTGAGATGAGCACATTCCAGAGCCAGTGGTTGCTCTCTCTCCAAATGTACCAATGGATAAACAGAAATGTAGATATATTTATTTGTGCTTAAGGGTTCAACTAGTGGGGAACGGGTTTGGTTTGTGATGCTGCTGGTGAATATATCGTTCACCAAAAGTAAACAGATTAGTGAGGAGGAAGCTCAGCTATTCCAGGCACCTTTTTGATGTTTAAGAGCCTAATTTGATTTTTCACCTCCCATTGTTTCAATGTTTTGCTCCTCTAATCCACTTTAAAGTGGATGCAGCTTTCATCTTGGCGGGGGGGGGGGGGGGGGGGGGGGCTGGTTAGAAGGAGGGAGAGCTGCCTGCTAAGCTTACAGTGAAGTACTCTACCATCTCAGTAAAGGCTGGTGTGCGTTAAAGCTTCCTCCCAAGAAGGCCTGTTGGACCCTGGTGGTGTATTAAAGCCAAAGAAAGGCAGGAGAAGAAAGAAAGGAGGTGGAAATTGCCACCAGAGTTTGCCGCAAAATGTCCAGCTTGCCTGCGCTGGCTTAATGTGCCCTCCTCCGTGACCCCGAAAATGCACACACAAAACCGGGGGCTCGACATTATCCAGGAGCCTTGAAAAGAGCCACACAGAAATGAGCCTTTTGTGTTAATTCCTTCTCCAAACCATTGACTGCTGCTGCATTTTTTCTCTCCTCAAACCTGTTCAAACCCCCAGAGAGAGAGAGAGGAAGGGGGAGAAAGAAAGAGAGAGATAAAGAGAGAGAGAGAGAGGAAGGGGGAGAAAGAAAGAGAGAGAGAGAGAGGGAAGGGGGAGAAAGAAAGAGAGAGATAAAGAGAGAGAGAGAGAGGGAGAGAGACAGAAACAGAGAGAAGAGGGGGTAGGATTCCTGTCCTGGCTATTTTTAAGAACCATCTGTGACAAAGTTTGTATTCATTGGAGCAGCAAAAATAGCAACTTAAGGAAACCCTGTTCTTCCACCCTCCTGTTTGCCTGTTTGAACAGCTTTGGTATTGTAGGAAAGTAACTGTGTAACAGGAGATTTAAGGTTGGTTATACAAGGCTTATTGTTATTTTGTGATTTTCTATGAAACACTATTTTTTTATGCTCATTGATCTTTGGTTGCTAACTATTTCTAAAGAACATACAATACTTATGAAGTTAAAATACTTCATATTTTTACACAACCTTTTTCATGATAATTTATGATTTAAACTTCTTGTGGACAGTGATTAAACGTGTGTATTATCAGGTTCACTGTTCCAATGAATGTGTGAGCCGATGTAAAACACTTTCCAATATTGAACCCTCACTCCCTCTCTCTTGTCCCAATGTGTGTATGTTTGAGTGTGTGAGCATATACCACATGTGTAAATGTGGGGTGTGTGTGTCTGAGGGATTAGGACTGCTTGAGGTTATAGCGGTGGACTGCTAACTTTGCTCAGTGTTCAGCATGATACCCTCGAAGATACTAACACTACTGGCTGGTGATATCATCCTCTCCCTCCTGATTACACACACACACACACACACACACACACACACACACACACACACACACACACACACACACACACACACACACACACACACACACACACACACACACACACACACACACACACACACACACACACACACACACACAGTGGGATTCCACAGCAACAATAACCCCTGGGCATCATCCACCAGCAGACAGAGAGCGAGGACCACAAGTCCATCCCTGATAGCTCTTAAGTGGTCACCATCCAGAGCTGACAATGAGAGGATAGGCCTACTACCTTTTCAAGTAATCTAATCCCTCTTGAGTGGCTGTGATAGTCCTAATGATCCACACAGGCAGGGAACACTGGGGGACTGGCTGGGCTGCACCTGAGTGTGCTCCTCAACACAACCACTTACTGTGACTCTAAACTCAGGGCCTTGTTGCTCTGACTCCAAACCCAGCCACAATCAATCCAGACTACACTCTTAGAAAAAAGGGTTCCAAAAGGGTTCTTTGGCTGTTCCAATTGGATAACCCTTTTTGGTTCCAGGTAGAATCTTCCTGGAACCCAAAAGGGTTCTACCTTGAACCAACAAGGGTTATTCAAAGGGTCCTCCTATAGGAACAGCTGTAGAACCCTTTAAGGCTCTAGATAGCATATTTTTTTCTAAGATTTGGTGCAGCCCAGCCAGCCCCATCAACAGATTGGTGTATATTAATCAGAGCGTGGATCAACCAGACCTTGGTGTATATTAATCAGAGCGTGGATCAACCAGACCTTGGTGTATATTAAACAGAGCGTAGATCAACCAGACCTTGGTGTATATTAAACAGAGTGTGGATCAACCAGACCTTGGTGTATATTAAACAGAGTGTGGATCAACCAGACCTTGGTGTATATTAAAAAGAGTGTAGATCAACCAGACCTTGGTGTATATTAAACAGAGTGTAGATCAACCAGACCTTGGTGTATATTAAACAGAGTGTAGATCAACCAGACCTTGGTGTATATTAAACAGAGTGTAGATCAACCAGACCTTGGTGTATATTAAACAGAGTGTGGATCAACCAGACCTTGGTGTATATTAAACAGAGTGTAGATCAACCAGACCTTGGTGTATATTAAACAGAGTGTGGATCAACCAGACCTTGGTGTATATTAAACAGAGTGTAGATCAACCAGACCTTGGTGTATATTAAACAGAGTGTGGATCAACCAGACCTTGGTGTATATTAAACAGAGTGCAGATCAACCAAACCTTGGTGTATATTAAACAGAGTGTAGATCAACCAGACCTTGGTGTATATTAAACAGAGTGTAGATCAACCAGACCTTGGTGTATATTAAACAGAGTGTAGATCAACCAGACCTTGGTGTATATTAAACAGAGCGTAGATCAACCAGACCTTGGTGTATATTAAACAGAGCGTAGATCAACCAGACCTTGGTGTATATTAAACAGAGCGTAGATCAACCAGACCTTGGTGTATATTAAACAGAGTGTAGATCAACCAGACCTTGGTGTATATTAAACAGAGTGTAGATCAACCAGACCTTGGTGTATATTAAACAGAGTGTAGATCAACCAGACCTTGGTGTATATTAAACAGAGTGTAGATCAACCAGACCTTGGTGTATATTAAACAGAGCGTAGATCAACCAGACCTTGGTGTATATTAAACAGAGTGTAGATCAACCAGACCTTGGTGTATATTAAACAGAGTGTAGATAAACCAGACCTTGGTGTATATTAAACAGAGTGTGGATCAACCAGACCTTGGTGTATATTAAACAGAGTGTAGATCAACCAGACCTTGGTGTATATTAAACAGAGTGTAGATCAACCAGACCTTGGTGTATATTAAACAGAGTGTAGATCAACCAGACCTTGGTGTATATTAAACAGAGTGTAGATCAACCAGACCTTGGTGTATATTAAACAGAGTGTAGATCAACCAGACCTTGGTGTATATTAAACAGAGTGTAGATCAACCAGACCTTGGTGTATATTAAACAGAGTGTAGATCAACCAGACCTTGGTGTATATTAAACAGAGTGTAGATCAACCAGACCTTGGTGTATATTAAACAGAGCGTAGATCAACCAGACCTTGGTGTATATTAAACAGAGTGTAGATCAACCAGACCTTGGTGTATATTAAACAGAGTGTGGATCAACCAGACCTTGGTGTATATTAAACAGAGTGTAGATCAACCAGACCTTGGTGTATATTAAACAGAGTGTAGATCAACCAGACCTTGGTGTATATTAAACAGAGTGTGGATCAACCAGACCTTGGTGTATATTAAACAGAGTGTAGATCAACCAGACCTTGGTGTATATTAAACAGAGTGTAGATCAACCAGACCTTGGTGTATATTAAACAGAGTGTAGATCAACCAGACCTTGGTGTATATTAAACAGAGTGTAGATCAACCAGACCTTGGTGTATATTAAACAGAGTGTAGATCAACCAGACCTTGGTGTATATTAAACAGAGTGTAGATCAACCAGACCTTGGTGTATATTAATCAGAGTGTAGATCAACCAGACCTTGGTGTATATTTGTGTTTTTTCCTTAGTGCTGCTGTGTTTTGCTGTGTGTTGTGACACGGGGACAAATGAGTGACGTGTCCCTAAAGCCCTCGATGTTGAGCATTGTTGGCCGGGTGTGTGGTGGTGGTGGTGGTGGTTGGAGTGGTGGTGGGGTAGCCTCTGTTTTGGAGTAGCGAGGCGAGGCGAAGTAAGGCGGGGACTGGCAGTGGGTCTGAATGGGGAGATTTGGGCCCTGGTCCAGGGAGGGTGAGAAGGGGGTGGGGTGGGAGAGGGTGACATCACCCAGGGAGGTGTGCCAGTGTTCTTTTTCACTCAACTGCACTGGCTCTAGGTACTGCACTGGGGTGGGCCTTTCTGCCTCCCTACACCCCTTACATTCAGCCCTCGCTCACATTCATCCCAGACACTGAGTGGCACCCTATTCACTATATATGGAGCCATTAGCGACGCAGCCACTGTAGTTCCTGGAAGGAGACTATTTAGCCTCCCTAAACTAAGCAGTACCTGTTAACTACAGACTAGGAGGTGGTTTCCTATGATACTCTGTAGCCTCGGTGCTTTACAATGCCTTCCTGTTCACAGTGTCATAGACACCAGCAGTCTGACTGCCCCTTTTGGAGTTACAGTACTGTCTGTCACACATAGCAGTGGTGGTGCATCCTGGCACACACACCGTACAGATCCCCACCAGAATGTCTCTCTCAATAAGGGGTTGGTTGTGCAACATAGCAGGAAACAGTCAACAGTGCAGTAACACGGTCACATATCCCCCTCTTTCCACCATCACCACCAAACACCAGCAGCACCATACTTTAATGGCCATTTCCTTTTCAATTCATTGCACACAATGCAAACATCACTCAGGTCTCCCCGCTCCTGTCACTGGGTTTGAAGGGCCAGGGGTGGATGGAGAAAAATGAAAACCAAAAAAGTCACTGACAGTGACGTAGCACCCGGCCTTTTGCCTCAGACAGGCAGCAAAGAGGGGGAACATATTTAACAATTTGCCTGCTTCTGGTGGCCTGATGGAGCAAAAGTGAGGGCAGATTATAGGGCTGAGAGAAGAGGGCGGCAGGGACACAGGGACAGGCAGTGACAGGATGGAAGCCTAATGGCAATAATTGGCGGTGGCTTTGACAGGGCTATATGATAGCTCACAATAAACACCCTGTGTTTTTAAAGCAAAATTTACACAAAATTGCACAGCGGCCGCTGAAACCATCTGTTTCTGTCTATACCCTCCGTTGACTGCTCACATCTCCTTCTTTGATTTACTCAATCAAAGCCTGAGTTGTAGATAAACAGGTTTGGTGTCTTGACAGTTGTAAATGCTGTGGTTAAGCAGAATCTCCACGAATCTCCCTCTACCTGGTTTTTGGTTTAATATAATTTGTGTTTGGTAGGTCACACACACACACGCACGCACGCACGCACGCACGCACACACACACACACACACACACACACACACACACACACACACACACACACACACACACACACACGCACGCACGCACGCACGCACACACACACACACACACACACACACACACACACACACACGCACACACACACACACACACACACACAGACACACACACATGCATGCACACACGGACCAACCGCATTGGCTAGATTCTAGAAACCAAGACACATTAAACTGCCCTAAGGGAGTCTGACGACTCAACTCCTGCCTCGTGTTGTTGAGTCAAAAGGAATCTGAATCAACCGCCGTACCGATGGTCCCTGATTCATTCATCCCTGGTCCATTTTTTCTTCCTTTTTTTTACTGCCTATGAAATCTACTGCATGTATGAATGTTTGTTCTTAGCTCCCTCTCAAGCCATCGTCGTTTATTTTACCACTTCCTGGTAAGTAAGGGTAGTTAGGTCTGATGTCTTTCTTGGGGAGGGATCAGCCGGGGGGAGGGGGGGGACTGGGTTAAATCTGCTGTTTAATCCTCTGAAAGCGTCTCATCCCATACTTTCCCAGGCTGATCTGGGGTCATTGCAGATGACTGACCCCCCCCCCCCCCCCCCATCTGTCTGTCCGTCTGTCCGTCCAAGGATGGGTCCTCTGGACCAGTGTACCCTAACTGTCCTCACTTTGTTCTCTTTGTACAACTAGTAATTACGTGGTTGCAGGGTGAAACAAATCCAAGGGTCTGCAATGATTTTGAAAAGGGAAAGAGGAGGACGAGACACAGGAGGTTAGAGAGGAGGAGGAGGCAGGGGAGGGAAGTGTGTGGGGGAGGGTCGCATTATTACAACAACAGACCACTCAAAAGGAGACTATCCCTGCACCTGATCGACCAGCATCATGTGTGCCAAAATACTTCCCTCTGATCTCGGTTCAAAGACAGCAGGGAAGAGACTCAAAGCATTCGCGATGGAAGGAGGGAGGGATGGAGGGAGGGAGGAGGGGGGAGTTGGATTGTTGGCTTACTCCAAAAAGGCACATCCCTTGTCCCTGGAGCCCACAAATCATTCAAGCAAATACTGACTGGGGGACATGGAGTGCTAAAGCTGGTTTTAAAGAGACTGATGCCCTGGTATTGAGCAGGAGAACCAGCATGGCCTCTGGTTCATCCTTCCCACCGCTAGATGGACATCTGTACTGGGGGGTAACTTTCCACTGCGCTGATGGAGAGAAAGAGAGAGCTTGTGTGTGGGCGTGCGAGTGTGTGCAAAAGTACGTGTGTGTACGTACATGCGCGCGTGTGTGTGTGTGCAAGACACATGTATGCGTGTTTGTGTGTGTGTGTAAGCCAGGTTGTCAGGTGGCCTGTCCTTGGGCAGAGCAGTTTAACTGTATTGGAAATGTTCTTGGAGGCCAGTGAGCAAAGCCTTCTGGGTCTGATTGCCTTAACAGTAAAGCTAATAGAGGATGATATCCTTTTAGCCGGGCCCGCTCTCTCTCTCTTTCTGTTAAGAATCCATCTGTTTTCAAAGGCAGGAGGTTGCTGCCCTTGTTGAAAAGTCAAACTCCTGCAAGTCTAGGGGAAAGTCATTGAGGATGACTTTGAGACAAGAAAAAAACATGAAGATCTTCAAATATGGCACACGGTACATAATGGAATGGGAACACTTTCCCATCGTAAATATATTGGGTTTTTCACGTCTTCGTGAGCCGTCTAATATTGGAGGCTTTGGGATTTGTTTGGATATGGGAAAAAAATAAGCATTTCTCTAAATTTACGTCCTAGTTTGGCTGAAGATGCAGTAATGGAATGTTTTATGGGACACCCTCAGACTCAATTTCCACTCGCAGTACACCATGGTTGTTGGAGATGGGGAAAAGCCAGTCTTACCACATTCTTCCTAATGGCTTTTGCAAAGCAGTGACAATGACTTGCCATTGCACTCTGTCACTGTCACCACAAATAGTCCTATTTTCCCGCTGACACGTACTGTACATCAGTGTGTGTTATCCTTGCAATTATTAAGACCACTAAGGTATGCCATCATTAGGTTATGGAGATGTAAATACTGTCGCCATGACATTTTATACTCTCAGTGCTGTACAGTGCCTTGCGAAAGTATTCGGCCCCCTTGAACTTTGCGACCTTTTGCCACATTTCAGGCTTCAAACATAAAGATATAAAACTGTATTTTTTTGTGAAGAATCAACAACAAGTGGGACACAATCATGAAGTGGAACGACATTTATTGGATATTTCAAACTTTTTTAACAACTCAAAAACTGAAAAATTGGGCGTGCAAAATTATTCAGCCCCTTTACTTTCAGTGCAGCAAACTCTCTCCAGAAGTTCAGTGAGGATCTCTGAATGATCCAATGTTGACCTAAATGACTAATGATGATAAATACAATCCACCTGTGTGTAATCAAGTCTCCGTATAAATGCACCTGCACTGTGATAGTCTCAGAGGTCTGTTAAAAGCGCAGAGAGCATCATGAAGAACAAGGAACACACCAGGCAGGTCCGAGATACTGTTGTGAAGAAGTTTAAAGCCGGATTTGGATACAAAAAGATTTCCCAAGCTTTAAACATCCCAAGGAGCACTGTGCAAGCGATAATATTGAAATGAAAGGAGTATCAGACCACTGCAAATCTACCAAGACCTGGCCGTCCCTCTAAACTTTCAGCTCATACAAGGAGAAGACTGATCAGAGATGCAGCCAAGAGGCCCATGATCACTCTGGATGAACTGCAGAGATCTACAGCTGAGGTGGGAGACTCTGTCCATAGGACAACAATCAGTCGTATATTGCACAAATCTGGCCTTTATGGAAGAGTGGCAAGAAGAAAGCCATTTCTTAAAGATATCCATAAAAAGTGTTGTTTAAAGTTTGCCACAAGCCACCTGGGAGACACACCAAACATGTGGAAGAAGGTGCTCTGGTCAGATGAAACCAAAATTGAACTTTTTGGCAACAATGCAAAACGTTGTGTTTGGCATAAAAGCAACACAGCTCATCACTCTGAACACACCATCCCCACTGTCAAACATGGTGGTGGCAGCATCATGGTTTGGGCCTGCTTTTCTTCAGCAGGGACAGGGAAGATGGTTAAAATTGATAGGAAGATGGATGGAGCCAAATACAGGACCATTCTGGAAGAAAACCTGATGGAGTCTGCAAAAGACCTGAGACTGGGACGGAGATTTGTCTTCCAACAAGACAATGATCCAAAACATAAAGCAAAATCTACAATGGAATGGTTCAAAAATAAACATATCCAGGTGTTAGAATGGCCAAGTCAAAGTCCAGACCTGAATCCAATCGAGAATCTGTGGAAAGAACTGAAAACTGCTGTTCACAAATGCTCTCCATCCAACCTCACTGAGCTCGAGCTGTTTTGCAAGGAGGAATGGGAAAAAATGTCAGTCTCTCGATGTGCAAAACTGATAGAGACATACCCCAAGCGACTTACAGCTGTAATCGCAGCAAAAGGTGGCGGTACAAAGTATTAACTTAAGGGGGCTGAATAATTTTGCACGCCCAATTTTTCAGTTTTTGATTTGTTAAAAAAGTTTGAAATATCCAATAAATGTCGTTCCACTTCATGATTGTGTCCCACTTGTTGTTGATTCTTCACAAACAAATACAGTTTTATATCTTTATGTTTGAAGCCTGAAATGTGGCAAAAGATCGCAAAGTTCAAGGGGGGCGAATACTTTCGCAAGGCACTGTAAGTCTTTGTTAATTATAAAGGTCAATGGACATTTATGGTGAAGGACAGATGGACGGACAGACATTTCTGATTGTAGTAGTCAAGGTCTCTGTCTTTGTCTGTCTGACCGCCTGTCTGACCGCCTGTCTGGCCAACTGCTCTCTTCCCTTCCCCCTCTCCAGCCGCCCTATTGCCCCATGAAGCCCCAGCAGGTTGTGATTGGCCTGTTTAGTGGAAGGTGTTGGTTGGGTCAGACCAGACTAGGGGGAGGAGGAACTTCATAGGGGGTCACCCCAGGACCACTTCCTGTCTGACCTGTGGACATCTGGGGAAGTGATTGGTCCTCTCCCCCCCCTGGTGGTGCGGAATGGGTTACCCCTCTGCGTTTTGCCACGCAAATGGTTTGTGGTTCCTGCCGCGGTGAAGGGGGCTGCCCCTAATGGTCATTTCAGCCTTGTGGATGGGTCAGACAGATCAGACAGACCTGTTCTAGAGAGGTGAACAGACAGGATCCTGAGCCTGTCTCTCTCTCTCTCTCTCTCTCTCTCTCTCTCTTTCTCTCTCTCTCTCTCTGTCTCTCTTCTTTCTCCTCTCTTCCTCCCTCCTCCCCTCCCTCCCTTTCTCCTTCCTCTCACTTTTGGGCCTTGTTTATGAAGAGGGATTTATAGGTCTGAGAGGGGCTGTTAGCTGGCTGTGGCTTCCACTGTGCAGAGCGCTCTATCTGCTCTACTGGGCTCTGTTCTGCCATGAGGTGGAGAGTAGTGGTGTAGTGGTGTCACACACACACACACACACCTCCCACTGTGCCCTGTTAGAATTCCTCTGATGGGACCCTCATGGCAGGGTAAGGCAGTCAGCCCCAGCCCTGCTTCAGGCACTCATATGCCCTCCTATGTAGCCGGGGGGAACCTTTGTTCCCGGCAGGCACAAAAGAAAGGGGGCTCATACTCTAACCGAGGTGGTCTGAGCTGACTTGAGCTATTTTACTTTCAATTAGAGGAGCAGGCTGAGCCAGCCTGGCTTGACAAAAGAATGGAAACGGTGGCGATTCAAGTCAATCAGCGGGGTTACCATGAAGGAGCTGTTGGGACACTGCATCTCACCCCCACAATCACACCCTCCCCCAAAATGGCCATCCCAGCATCAGATGACTGAAGGAGGGGATCCTGGGACTTTTATGAAGCCAGCATGAGGAATGGTCTCAACCTGTATGGCAGCCTCTTAAAAGGCCATGGTGCTACTCAGCAGTGTGTTCCACTGTGTGCGCATGTGCATCAGTCAGACTCTACTGAATCCGATATTACACTCTACCCTCTCTTAGTTACAACTATCACTGCCCCCTCTCCCACTTTCCCTCTCTTTCCACAAACCTTAGCCCAGACTCTGGAGCCTGCAGACTATAACCTCCAGCTGTTAGAGCAGCCAGCCTGTGTGGTTACACCGTGTTAGTGGTGATACACACACACACACACACACACACACACACACACACACACACACACACACACACACACACACACACACACACACACACACAGGAGAACACACCACACATCTTACTGTATCCTGTTGGTAGGAACAGAACGAGGGGCGGAGTCTAACCGCGCCATCAAGGTGTCATTTATTGTAGTGGAGGTCATGTCTAACTGTAGGTGTTACACGCCCCTCCTGACCCTCTCTGCCCCCATGTCATACATATTTAATATCACACCACATGACATCCCTGCATATAGAGTCCTCATTAAAAAACTAAGGCTAAACATGCTAAAGAGTTGACAAGGCTGGGAGTCCCAGGCTAGGTCTGAAGCAGCGTTCTATGCAGCATAAAGGCCACTACGCTCTTATAAAATAAGGTTCTATCTAGAACCTAAAAGGGTTCTTGGGCTGTCCCCATAGGAAAACCCTTTGAATAACCCTTTTTTACTTCCGGTAGAACCCTTTTCGGTTCCACCTAGAATCCTTTCTACAGAGGGTTCTACATGAAACGCAAAAGGGTTTTTACCAGTCACAAAAAAAGGGTTCTACCTGGAACCAAAAAGGGTTCTCCTTTGGGGACAGCTGAAGAACCATTTTGGAACCCTTTTTACTAAGAGTGTAACATTTGACCAGAGCTCGGGTCAAAAGTAGTGCACATATAGGGAATAGAGTGCCAAAGTTTTGGTCAAAAGTATTGAACTATATGATATAGGGAATATTTTTAGACGTAATAATTTCAGACACAGCCCCAGACAATGCCCAGCTCTTTCCCAGATGACCTAACTTCCCTCCCAGCCCAGGCAGCATTCCCCTGGCTGTGCGCTGGTGTTACGATTTGGCCTTCACAGACACATTCCCTGGCTGTACGGTGGTGGTGGTGGTGGTGTTGGGTCTTCACAGACACATTCCCTGGCTATACGGAGGTGGGGGTGGTGTTTGGTCTTCATAGACACATACCCTGGCTGTACAGTGGTGGTGGTGGTGTTTGGTCTTCACAGACACATTCCCTGGCTGTACGGTGGTGGTGGTGTTTGGTCTTCACAGACACATTCCCTGGCTGTACGGTGGTGGTGGTGTTTGGTCTTCACAGACACATTCCATGGCTGTACGGTGGTGGTGGTGTTGGGTCTTCACAGACACATTCCCTGGCTGTATGGTGTTCGTGGTGGTGTTTGGTCTTCACAGACACATTCCCTGGCTGTACGGTGGTGGTGGTGGTGTTTTGGGCTTCCCAGACACATTCCCTAGCTGTACAGTGGTGGTGGTGGTGTTTTGGGCTTCACAGACACATTCCCTGGCTGTACGGTGGTGGTGGTGGTGGTGTTTTGGGCTTCACAGACACATTCCCTGGCTGTACGGTGGTGGTGGTGGTGGTGTTTTGGGCTTCCCAGACACATTCCCTGGCTGTACGGTGGTGGTGGTGGTGGTGTTTGGGCTTCTCAGACAGATGTCTGGGTTGTTATGTAGTACTGCAGTAATTAGCAGGCCGGCCTGAGCAGTAAACCTCCAGAGGATCCGGAAGAATCAAGTGTTTTTACGAAGGAAGGACAGGAGAGGAAGAGGGGAGGACAGGGGAAGTGGGTAGGCTGGAGGCACCCTCCCCTCCCATCCCTCCAGCACGTCTGGAGAACCCCCCCCCCACTCCCCCATCTTCTTACCCAATCCTCTGAGATTCCACAGGAGAATGGCTTCTCTTTCACAACCAAACATGTAATGTGGGTGCAACTGAGACATTGGCTCTGAGAGTTTTTCGTTGTAACTTATCACAATTACAAACATCTTCTGAGCGCTAGTATAATTCCCAAACAAGAGGTAACCAAACAGAAGATGTAGAGAAGAAAACTGCTATTCTACATCTTCTGTCTTGCAGTTCACTCTGTCTCTTCTGAGCATGTGCAGACAGACTGACCCCCATTACCACGACAACTCCCCAGCTATGCTACAGCTGTGCTTGCTCGTTTGTAAAGTGCAAATCTTTTCACCTTTCCTCAACAGGACTGATAACAGTAGATGTTGATCAACCCTGCCCTCTCGTAGCCTATAGATGGCCATCTTTAACGGCCTCCCGTTGCCTCTCCTTTTTTTCTCCAACCTTTAATCGGCCCACGTTTTATGCCTGCTCTCTTTACTTCTGCCAGAATCGATTTCCTTTCACACTATCTCATTCTGGCTTTTCCCCCTGTTCTTTAACACACACACACACACACACACACACACACACACACACACACACACACACACACACACACACACACACACACACACACACACACACACACACACACACACACACACACACACACACACACACACACACACAGTCATTGTTTGGATTGGGAGTCTTCAATATTTCATTGGAACGTGGTAATTACATTACACCACTAGATTCTGTGCAGATACCACCGTATTATGGGTGACAATTCACCACAGTATTAGCAGGCTTTAATCTATGGGGTGTCACGGCGCATTCAGACAGAAAGCAGTTAGGCCAAGGGGCTTATATTCAGTGGTAGTAGACTAGACTATAGAAGTTACATCTCAAAAGGCAACCTTTCCCCTATATAGTGCCCTACTTTTGACCAGGGGCCATAGGACTGAGTGTACAAAACATTAAGTACACCTTCCTAATATTGAGTTGCACCCTCTACCTTTGTCCTCAGAACAGCCTCAATTCGTCGGGGCATGGACTCTACAAGGTGTCAAAAGCGTTCCCCGGCCCAAGTTGACTCCAATGCTTCCCACAGTTTTGTCAAGTTGGCTGGTGGACCATTCTTGATACACATGGGAAACTGTTGAGCTTGAAAAACCCAGGAGAGTTGCAGTTTTTGACTCACTCAAACCTGTGTGCCTGGTACCTACTACCATACCTCGTTCGAAGGCACTTAAATATTTTGTCTTGCCCCTTCACCCTCTGAATGGAACATGTACACAATCCATGTCTCAATTGTCTCAAGGCTTAAAAATACTTCTTTAACCTGTTTCCTCCCCTTCATTTACACTGATTGAAATGGATTGAACAGGTGCCATCAATAACGATCATAGTTTTCACCTGGATTCACCTGGTCAGTCTATGTCATGGAAAGAGCCGTTCCTAATGTTTTGTACACTCAGTGTATAGTAGACAGGGTGCCGTTTGAGACACGTATAGAGACACTGGGCTCTCACACCATGGCATGGAAGACATATCCAGCAGCATTGTCACAGCCCCTGTTTTAGATGGAAGACAAATGTGACGGGAGTCGGGGTGAGGAGGAAGAGCGAAAGTGCTCCCCGATAAAGGGCTTTGTTAACCTTGTGTCGCACTAGACTGAATGGAGGGGAAAATTAGGCGCGAGATTATGATCGTCATACAGGAGACTGCTGAATGGCGAAAGGTGGGTGGAAGCAGCTGGGTAGTGTTGCTCTAAGAACATGTAAGATGTAGCTATTCCGAACCAAAGACATTCAGGAGACACGGTCCTACTTTTTGATGACTTACTGTATTGCAAAGATCTGTAATATGTACTAGACCTATGTGTCTATGGGGTTGGTATAAAGTGTCATATCTGCCTATGAGCAACGTGGCGCTACAAACTGCAGAAGTCACGCTTATTCCTGAACAACATTATATTGTTTTTATTAGACGACCCAGCTGTAAACACCCAGTACTCTACCTCTACATCTGCCCTCAGAAACTCTGACCCCAGCTGCTCTCAGTTTATTCTGTTGCCAGGACCCCCCTCGCACTCCGACGAATGAGTCAAATCCTCAGCACACTTTTCCCACCACAGTGGGTTTGTTATAAGCTATGGCAATGAGCCCACAGTGTCCAGTCCACCACCTCACAGCCGTGCTCACTCAGTAGACAGTAAACACAACCCACTGCACAGTAACTACCTACAGGCTGGGCTGTGGACATCTCTCTGCTGAGGTTAGGCAGTGGCAAAGAGAGATAATTAAATGCAGGTTAATCGCCTGCTTCCAATGGCCCGTCTAAATGAGAATGGAACTGAAAGTGCAGCAGCTGGAAATGGCCATGGAGCTCTGCTGTGATTGATTATGTGGTTAAAGATGCCCAGGAACAGAACCCATTACTGGGGTGTGAATAGGTAAAGGTGAGAGACAGCTGGGGTTTCCTCCAGACCTCTCACCCAGAGCAGGGGAGAAGAGACAGCCACTTAGCCCTGTCTGAGAGGGCTCTGAAAGGGGGAGTTCTCAACCCTGTTCCCTTCTTCCTTATCCCAGTCACTCAGGTCAGGATTTACATTTAGCTGGTCAGACCATATTACTATAGGCTCAGGTAGGGTTGGAAATTCCATTAACTTTCCCAAAATTCCCAGGTTTTCCAAAAATCCTGGTTGAAATCCTGGGAATTTTTGGAAAGTTACCAAAATGTTGCAACCCTAGGCTCATGATAGTGTTGTACAAGTTTTATGCAGAAAAGGAGGTTAAGTCTTACGGCACATTGTTATAAACACATTGTTAGGGCTCTGTTAGTTTATATAGTAGTAAGCGATCAATGTGGGGCAAAGGCAGGTATCTAACTGCACCAACCCGTGTTTGCATCAGCCAGTGGTATGTAGTAGATGCATAACCACTGGGTGGATGCTGCCTCTATATGCCACAAGCTCCCGTTGAAATCACACCTCTCATTACAGAGTTAGAAGCAAAGACCCCCCCGCTAGTTTGTTGGCAAATCATCACAGCGGTGAAAGAGATCTATAAAAGAGGCCCTCAATAGAGAGAGAGAAATAGAGGACGAGAGACAGAGGCAGAAAAAGAGAACGAGAGACAAAGGCAGAAAAACAGAACGAGAGAGATAGGCAGAAAAAGAGAATGAGAGAGATAGGCAGAAAAACAGAACAAGAGAGATACCAGAAAAAGAGAATAAGAGAGATAGGCAGAAAAAGAGAACAAGAGAGATAGGCAGAAAAAGAGAACAAGAGAGATAGGCAGAAAAGGAGAACAAGAGATAGGTAGAAAAAGAGAAAAAGAGAGAATGGCAGAAAAAGAGAACGAGAGGCAAAGGCAGAAAAAGAGAATGAGAGAGATAGGAAGAAAAAGAGAATGAGAGAGAAAGGAAGAAAAGAGAGTGAGAGACAGAGGCAGAAAAAGAGAAACAGAGAGATAGGTAGAAAAAGAGATTGAGAGATAGGCAGAAAAGGAGGACAAGAGAGATAGGAAGAAAAAGAGAATGAGAGAGATAGGCAGAAAAAGAGAACGAGAGAGATAGGCAGAATAGAAGAATGAGAGATAGGCAGAAAAAGAGAGTGAGAGAGAGTAGACAAAGCAAGGCCCAACACACTTTTCTACAGCAATCCAAAAGCACTCTCTATCTCCTCCCAAAATGACACAATTAGATGATCACAACACCCGTAAGAGTGTCTACCTATAAAATACAGTTTGGCTTGTTACACCAGCCATCTGAGCAGGATATAAGATGGTGACTTGCTAGCTGCTATCAAGTCCCTCTCAAAGCCACCCCCTGAGGTGGAGTTCTAGTGTTGTCCCCCCTCCACACACCCCCAACACACTACCACCAGCACCACCACCCAGACCCAACTGTCTGTTTGTATGTGTGTGTGCGTGCATATGTGCTAAGTGTGTGCGTGTGTTTGTGTGCGCATGCATGCATGTGCGTGTGTGTGTGTGTGTGTGTGTGTGTGTGTGTGTGTGTGTGTGTGTGTGTGTGTGTGTGTGTGTGTGTGTGTGTGTGTGTGTGTGTGTGTGTGTGTGTGTGTGTGTGTGTGTGTGTGTGTGAAATCATCCATTTCCTGAGAGATTCTCAATCCACCCTGGTGATAAATCAGGCCCAGTGTTAATTGGTATGAAAACAACACTTTGGCAGTATATAATGTTTTATGTGTCTTTCATGTGCTTTATTATAATACTAATGAGGAGCTGTATATCAAGAGAGACAGAGAGCGAGAGAGTCGGCAGCATGGCGCGGTGCAGAGCGGTAGAGGATAAGCTCCTTAGTAGGATCACCGAGATCTCAGAGCCGCAACACAGAACAGGCGGAACACAATCAGCCAGCCTCTCATTTGCAATCAGTAATTAGTATGCAAATGAGCCCAGGGGACCACACAAGTACTAGTGTATTACAAGGGTCTGATTATGACTCCTCCGGGCCTCTGGGAGAGCAGACTGAGCACTGAGAAACCTCCTCACCTCCCTCAGCTGGTGCCAAGTATCACATACCAGCAGGCCGTTTGCTCCCCTACCTGTCAGTCAGGGCTCCTGGCCTATCAGCTGAGAGAATATGCCTGGGTGGGTGTTTTTTTTTATAGTGGTCCTATGACGTGAGAGCTGGGTTTTCCTGGTGACCTTCTGTGTCTGTCCCAGCCTCTCTTGTCTTAAGTGCTGGCCAGGCTTGGCTTTCTACAGCTAATCTGCTGCCATTCAGAGACAATGGCTGTACATTTGACTGCTGGCCAGAAATGAACAAGCCCACCAAGGGAAATGGAAATTCTTGCTCCATTTTTGAATGGCTGAAATGACAAGCATTTGGTCATAGAATATTATTCTGCATTGATGGAGTACACTACACCCCCGTGCAAGTGTAATATGTGCACTATTAAGAATGCATTTCATGTGGTGTACTATACATGTCATATGTTAAGCATTATGTTGTGAAACATTTGGATTGATTGTAACAGTTCTGTGTTTACCCTGCTGACCAATTGAATGGAAAGCCACAATAGAGAAAATGGTGTATGCAACACTGTGACAAATAGGCAGGAGGCATTTAGCTAGGTTGCTGAGGGTGAAATTTACCCTCCCTGGCTTGCTGGGAAAAAGGAGAGAGAGCATCACACACACACACACACACACACACACACACACACACACACACACACACACACACACACACACACACACACACACACACACACACACACACACACAGAGAGAGAGAGAGAGCAGCACCAGGCCTCTAAATGAATCCCGACAGGCTGTGAGGAAGATTGGGGCCCATTATGGCGAGCAGTGTCCTCTGACACCCCGGCCTTAAAGAGTGGCGGCCAATTGAATCCCTTGCCAAACGGCGGCTGGCTCTGCCCGTGATTTTCCCCGTGACCTGATTTAAGGAGAACAGAGAGAAGCAGGATCTATAACACCCTGACTGCCCTCTCCCTTTGTTCTCCTACAGAGCCAGGAATAGTCAGGCAAGGCATATTGGGTGTGGAGATTATAGGTGTATTGATGGAATGGGAGGGATGTGCTGGAGTGGGGGCCTGGGAGGAGAGGATGCTGATCTACTCTGCTCTCACCCAGAGGGAGCCATTGATGCTGGCTCAGGTCCATCCACCCCAGCCCCAGGCACACACACACACACACACACACACACACACACACACACAGCTCCTCCAGCCTATGGCAGTGTAGAGCAGTGAAGGAGTCAGTGTACTCTGACTGCCCTTGGCTGAACACTCAAGCTGAACAACATCCAGTGCAGGAGGGCAAGATGTTGGCCCCATACTGGAAAATATCCACCATCCACTATCCACACAATGGGTAGTGTAGAGCAAAGCTCATAAATCTGCCATTGATTCCCTGTGCTTTGGTATGGGGGTTAACTGATGCTGTCCTTCCCAGAGCCACCCAGGGATAGTGAGCTGTTGTCCAACAGACACACAGGAGGTGTACCATAAGATATGCCTGGACACAGTTTTTTTCTCTCTCCACACTGCAATAAAAGTTATCGGCAGTGGCTTCATCCAGGCCAGTTACGATCTGTCTCGTTGGTTTGGTTTACAGAAGACTGTGATCACTCAGGCAAGCAGGGAAGCCAGTAAATCACTGTAGTAAAATTCTCAGAGAAAAGGCATCACTAGTCAGGCGTCTTAATTGAGTGTTCCTGGATGTTATGTATGTGTTTTTGTTTGGGTGTCACCAGCCTCTCCAGCTCTGATACTCTCCACCTTTCCACATTCCTCTCTTTACTCCTCCATAGTGCAATAGGGTGCAGAGAGGTCCCCATAATGCAACTAACCATTTTGTGTCCTCCTCTCCTCCCCCTCCTCTCCTCCTCTCCACCTCCTTCTCCTCCTTGTCGACCTCCTCCTCCTCTTCTCCCTCCTCCTCCTCTCCTCCTCTCCACCTCCTCTTCCTCCTCATCCTCGTCCTCCTCTCCTCCTCTTCCTTCTCAGCCTCCTCCTCCCTTTCTCTGCTCCTCCTCTCATCCTCAGCCTCCTGGGTGACAGCAGTACTAGTGATGCTCCAGCAGGCCAAATGCTCCACAGGGGGCTCGTTCCACCAAGCAAATATTATTGCACACTGGAATCATTTATAAGGAGCGTATACCAACCCTCTTCCTAAACGACCCTCCCTCCATCCCCCCACCCCCCATCCCCTTTCTGGTGGCAGAGGCTCATAGAGGTGGTATTTATTAGTGGGTTTGTTCCCTCCCTGCTTCCAATATTTCATCCAGTGAAAAGGGACGGGTGGGGGTGTATGGGGGTTTGTGGTAAAGGGACGGGTGGGGGTGTATGGGGGTTTGGGGTAAAGGGACGGGTGGGGGTGTATGGGGGTTTGAGGTAAAGGGACGGGTGGGGGTGTATGGGGGTTTGGGGTAAAGGGACGGGACGGGAGGGGGTGTATGGGGGTTTGGGGGTAAAGGGACGGGAGGGGGTGTATGGGGGCTTGGAGTAAAGGGACGGGAGGGGGTGTTTGGGGTAAAGGGACGGGAGTGGGTGTATGGGGGCTTGGAGTAAAGGGACGGGGGGGGGTGTATGGGGGTTTGGGGTAAAGGGACGGGAGGGGGTGTATGGGGGTTTGGGGTAAAGGGACGGGAGGGGGTGTATGGGGGCTTGGAGTAAAGGGACGGGTGAGGGTGTATTGGGGTGTGGGGTAAAGGGACGGGAGGGGGTGTATGGGGGCTTGGAGTAAAGGGACGGGTGAGGGTGTATTGGGGTGTGGGGTAAAGGGACGGGTGGGGGTGTATGGGGGCTTGGAGTAAAGGGACGGGAGGGGGTGTATGGGGGTTTGGGGTAAAGGGACGGGTGGGGGTGTATGGGGGCTTGGAGTAAAGGGACGGGAGGGGGTGTATGGGGGCTTGGAGTAAAGGGACGGGAGGGGGTGTATGGGGGCTTGGAGTAAAGGGACGGGGGGGGGTGTATGGGGGTTTGGGGTAAAGGGACGGGAGGGGGTGTATGGGGGTTTGGGGTAAAGGGACGGGAGGGGGTGTATGGGGGCTTGGAGTAAAGGGACGGGTGAGGGTGTATTGGGGTGTGGGGTAAAGGGACGGGGGGGGGGGGGGGGGTGTATGGGGGGTTTGGGGTAAAGGGACGGGTGGGGGTGTATAGGGGTTTGGGGTAAAGGGGTGGTGGTGGGGGAGGGGATAATGACACACACTACACCACCATCGTGAGCCTCTCTCTGCTGGCTGCTGTGACAGCTATAATTGTGGATCACATCAAACGGGAGAGCAGGGAACACCTACCCCACCTTTCTCTCCCTGAAAGGACACTAGAAGTGAGCTGCTCAAAATATCAAATACATCAGAACCCGAGTGCTTTGATGAGTGCTATCTTGTCTTAATGTTTCAATTTTTGATGTCATAATTATAGGTGTTGGTTTGAACCTCTCGAAACGACGCCAAGGCCTACTGTTAAATATATGACAAAAGGGACATCTTTCTTAGAATTGCTGGGAGGGAGACTGTGAATACGTGGCGGCAGTGTATAGAATTTAGATTAAAAGGTTTGAAGACAAGGCCAGAGGGGTCAAACCAAATGTCACATGAATAACAATGAGGCATGTGTATAAATTGGTTGCAGGTGCCTTTGGTCAACAAGGGTCAGGCCACCACCATTTTTTCTACCCAATTACAAATGTACCCTGTCTAGATGAGGCGTCTAAATGTACCCCTTCTAAATGTACCCCGTCTAAATGTATCCTGTCTAAATGTATCCCATCTAAATGTATCCCGTCTAAATGTATCCTGTCTAAATGGCGCGTCTAAATGTATCCCATCTAAATGTATCCCGTCTAAATTTATCCTGTCTAAATGTATCCCGTCTAAATGTATCCTGTCTAAATGTATCCCGTCTAAATGTATCCTGTCTAAATGGCGCATCTAAATGTATCCCATCTAAATGGCGCGTCAAAATGTATCCTGCCTAAATGTATCCTGTCTAAATGTATCCCGTCTGTATGATGCGTCTTAATTTATCCCGTCTAAATGGCGCGTCTACATTTATCCTGTCTAAATGTATCCCGTCTAAATTTATCCTGTCTGAATGTATCCCGTCTAAATGTATCCCGTCTAAATCTATCCCATCTAAATGTATCCTGTCTAAATGTATACAGTCTAAATGGCGCGTCTAAATGTATCCCGTCTAAATGTATCCCGTCTAAATGTATCCTGTCTAAATGTATCCTGTTTAAATGTATTCTGTCTAAATTTATACTGTCTAAATTTATCCCGTCTAAATGTATCCTGTCTAAATGTATCCTGTCTAAATCTATCCCGTCTAAATGTATCCTGTCTAAATGTATCCCGTCTAAATGGCGTGTCTAAATGTATCCTGTCTAAATGTATCTGGTCTAAATGACGCTTCTTAATATATCCCGTTTAAATGTATCCTATCTAAATGAAGCGTCTAAATGTATCCTGTCTAAATGATGAGTCTAAATGTATCCTGTCTAAATTTATCCTGTCTAAATGACGCTTCTAAAAGTTTCCTGTCTAAATGACGCTTCTAAATCTATCCCGTCTAAATGTATCCCATCTAAATGTATCCTGTCTAAATGACGCTTCTAAATATATCCCGTCTAAATGAAGTGTCTAAATGTATCTTGTCTAAATGATGAGTCTAAATGTATCCTGTCTAAATGTATCTGGTCTAAATTACGCTTCTAAAGAAATCCCGTCTAAATGACGGGATATAAATCCCGTCTAACTCTTTCATTGGCTTGTTTAGCCCTCCAGTCCCTGCCGTTATAGAGGCACTGTCTCATTCCTTTGTCTCTTCCCCTCTAGCCTAGCCCCTCTTAATGCTGGGAACGTGACCAGGCAGGTGGACTCAGGTTTGTGTGAGTGTGTGTGTGCTGGGACTATGGGAGGGAGTTCACCCTACCCTGTCACTGTCCTGGCACTCACAGTGTGGTTATTGGAGCTTAATGATACTATTCTGCCATCCTCTCTCAGCTCTATGGTGGTCCTTTTCAAGGTAGACAGCTCCGAATAGGGTTCCATTCCTTGGGAGGGGTTAGAGGGGTGTAGGAGGGTGTATAGATACCCCCTGAGAGACCCCCCCCCCCCCCCCCCAGTGGCTGTATTGTCTCCTTGGGCAAACATTCCCACAGAAAGGCAGGGGGAAGAAACCATTTGGCTCCCCCAGCTTGTGGTTCTTTTTCTGGGCTAGAGGAGGTCCCCGTCAGTCAACAGCTGGACATGACGTGACAAATTGGGGGCTTTGTCTTTCCGAGGAGGTGGGGGAGTGGAGGCCAAGTGGCTTAGGGAGCTGACATTGAAAGGATGTGTAGCCAATAGAATGGATTGTGAATCCCCCCCCCCCCCCCCCCCCCCGCCCCCAATGTACAATGCAAATGGCAGTTTAAATGAAAATATGGTCCTGCTTGTTATAAAGTAAAACGCTCAACTTCTTTGAGGTGATAGAGACAGGGAAAGAAAGACCTCCCCTGTCGGCATTCCCCTGGAGACCACAGGTGAGGCGAAACGCTGATATCAGGATTTTTTACTTGGATTTTGTTACAACAGCGGATTTGGTAACAAATGAGTCTCCGCAAACCTCGTAAAACAACCCAGAATAGCAAAACATCTCACCACTGTAATTATTTGCTGGATTCTGAGCAGCCATAAAACACGCTCTGAGCTTTGGGTTTTAAAGCTCTACTGTGATTGGGTATAAACCAAGTGGCTCTCAGACTTAAAGGGGGGATGCTACCAGATTTCGTAGTCATCATTCTGGGCTCAGACCTTAGCTCCTCGGCAAGTGGCAGCCATTTTAACTGGTCTCTGTCCTTTGTTTTGTAGTGGGCCTGGGTTCCCCCGCTGGCGACCCTGGGGTGAAAAAGCTCTGCATTTGACAGAGTCCACCTCTTAACTTGTTAACTTGCTAATTGGCCAGCAGTCACTTCATGAGCTGAACAATAGACTGCTAGCTGAGCGATGAGCCCCTCTTCTAGAGAGGGAGAGGGTGCGAGAGGCCAGGTGGTGGTGAGGGTGGTGGTGGTGGTGGTGAGGGTGGTGGTGGGAGCAGAAAGGGGGGCAAGGGTGGAGGGACGGGTGACTTGGGGTTGTGTGTGAGGCGTGTTGTGTGTGGGGTCCTGCCTGGTTGCCAGGGAGACGAGGGGCCTGATATATTGGCTGGAGGAACGGAGTACTGGTTTGACCCAGGGAGATGGGGTGGTGGGAGGCAGGTGGGATGCACTGTTTTACTCCCCTCTCTCTCCTCTTCTCCCGTCCTTCGGCCCCCCAGATTCAGAGGAGCAGAGGAGTTTGTTTGCCTAGTGGAGGATTGGCTTAGTAGTGCTGGCTGGCTGGGTTGGTTGTGGGCTAAAAGGAGGTGCAGGCGTTTAGACCCAGACCATGTTAAGTAATTAGGGAGAGCTTACAGGGCCATTGCCACGACAGCTGCTCCGAGAGCAAACAGAGAGCTGCCCAGAGGGAGCCGCGGATGCATTGTGATCTGTTTGTTGGAACAAGGTTGCCAAATACAATATGGCAGCATGTGCAGCCCAGACATCCAGAGATGTCCAACCAGAGTCTATGTATGGAAACACAAACACTATTACAACAGCAGCACAGAAGGGAAAGAACAGGGTACAAAGAGAACAGGGTACTAGTCTTGGGTTTCATCTAACCAGTAAATGGACCAATACACAAAATATGCAGTTTTCTGCACTTTTGCAAGATTAACTAATACACCCAAGGATGATATTCAGGTTAAAATACAGGTTGAACATGGTATTTCAAATGTTTCAAAGAATTTAAGGGAAATACATTTTAAAAAATGTGAGGATTGTTTTCTCTCCCTGAAGAGAAGGCCTCCGATGCCTGTCTCTCCCTGTAGTCTGTCTGAGGCCATATGGGACCCAGTTGGAGTCCCTGTGTTAAATAAATGGCTGGAGAGTTGGCCCATGTGTTAGCCATGTTACAATAACAGCCCCTGCATCCCATGTCCCGACAGGTCCCAGTGTGGCATTGCAAGGCCCGGGGGGACCAAGGGGGGGTCAGGTGAACTCATGCTTAACAGAGGGCCCTTCCTATGGGCCGGCTCCCCAGCCAAGGTCCAGGCTTTACCCAGGGCCTTGTATATTTTCCTGGTTCTTCTTTATTTATCCACTGAAAATCCATCTGGAGCAGCATCAAAGGAATTTCCCCCCTTCTCTCTCTCTTCCCTCTCCCCCCCCAAAACAACCAAGGTTGAGAGAGAGAAAAACAAGGTGTAACAGTGTTAGATCGTCTGGCATGTTTACCTTGCTGTCTTAAACTTTTAACATGAACTCTATCGTCTTAAACTTTTAACATTGGGAAAGGGAGGGGCTTTGTCTTGCCGTCATTTCCCGTAGCTCATTTACTAGACAGGGGTTACGGGCCATGCCATTGGAACACACAAGCTCTTTTAAAGGGACTTTAAAGGGGTTTTCCCTCTCTAATGCTTAGTATTTGTGTAGGTAGTTTGTGGTTGCTGCCACAACTTATTTTGTCTAGGTAGAGAGCAGGTGTCATCCAGCTTTTCCCCCTGGCTGGTGTGAGAGTTCATACAGTAGCCATTTTTCAGCTTCAGGGCTTCCATCAAGTCTTATGGTACCCATATTCTACTCTACCTCAATTACAGCATTCTTGCTGTTGGTTATACACTCTCTATGAAACCAGCATGTTGGTGTGGATGCTTAGTGTACGCCCTATCAGCATTCTTGCTGTTGGTTATACACTCTATGTACTATGCACTATGTATGAAACCAGTTTCCTTAGAGCTAACGTACGCCCTAATGAGGCACTACATATTGTTAAAGCTGTGCGTACCTCTTCAACCGCACCACGAGCAAACCATTAAATCAATAAGCCTGGATCATTTCAAAAGCATCCAGTTAAACTTGGTCGTACAGCACTGCATTCAAATGCACTGATTTTCTCAGTCTGTGGGACATGCAAACACACTCACAAACACATCCACACCAACACACACACACGCTTAGCTACGAGTCTGCCTCCTCTCCCCTGTATACTGTATGTATCGGGCGGAAGATGCCTTTCATGTGGCTCCCCGCTCTCCTTCCTAATAGCCTGCCTTGTCTGCTAGCCTGATGGGCTGTTTTCATAGCTCAAGCTGTGGCAGGGAGGGGGGCAGAGTGTCAGCAGGAGCAGAATAACCACTCCATCAGGCCTCTGTGTCAAACAATACAAACATGATCTCTATATTTGGAGAGAAGCTGCGCACCGCTTGCCACACAGGAAAGGCAGAGGAAAAAGTGCTGGCGTCGGCGTGGTATCATTTAAACCCAGTGGCATGGAATGATAAATAAAACCCACAGTGTTTCACCTCTCAGTCATGGTTGTTAGAGCTGGCGGAGAGAGGCTGCACCAGAACCTCATCTCTCTCTCTCTATCTCTCTCTCTCTCTCTCTCTCTCTCTCTCTCTCTCTCTCTCTCTCATTCTCTCTCCTCCTCCCTCTCTCGCTCGCTCTCTCTCTCTCTCTCTCTCTCTCTCTCTCTCTCTCTCTCTCTCTCTCTCTCGCTCTCTCTCTCCCTCTCTCTCTCTCTCTCTCCCTCTCTCTCTCTCTCTCTCTCTCTCTCCCTCTCTCTCTCTCTCTCTCTCTCTCTCTCCCTCTCTCTCTCTCTCTCATTCTCTCTCTCCCTCTCTCGCTCTCTCTCTCGCTCTCTCTCTCTCTCCCTCCCTCTCTCGCTCTCTCTCTCTCGCTCTCTCTCTCCCTTTCTCCCTCTCTCTCTCTCTCTTTCTCTCTCTCTTTCTCCCTTCTTTCCCATCCCTGCCATGTCTGTGTGGGTATGATGGGCAAAGCGTGTTCTAAGGGTTCTCAATGACGGCCTGCGCACCCCCCCCCCCCCCCCCCCCCCCCCCATGTACCCCTCCTCCGCCCAACCCTCCTCCCAACCCTCCTGCTTGGCATCTGTTAAGCTGCTGAAGAGAAAGTTGTGTGCTGAGACCGGTCCGTCTTGCTGGGTGGATTTGAACAAGCACATGCCTGTTCTACCCCGGTGGCCTATGAAATGAGAAAATCAGCCACTGTGATGCCGACGGGAGCAGGGCTTGGGTGATAAATCTGCGAGGGCTTTTTTGCATGTGTGTGTGTATGTGTGTGTGTGGATGTGTGCATGTGTGCGTGTGCGCGTGTGTGTGTACATCCATTGAGCCATGGGGTTAAGATTTGGGGATTTGATTTCACACCAGCAAACATCTGTGTCAGGAAACCCATCACCTTAAATGCATGACATTAAAACATGTATGAGTTAATTCTTTAGCTCCACTGACATTTATTTCTTATCATTTGGCTTGTTTTTTTATTTCTGTGAATATTCCACCCAAGAGTATTAGAGGTCACATTACTAATCTATAGCACTCACACAGGAAGGGTCCACCATCGTGTGACATAAAGGTCAGATATTGAATAATACATGAGCCCTAGTACAACACACATTTAAGAGTCATAAGGTATATATTATAATAGGTTAATTGATCTGTCTGACTCAATTTCTGCTTTGGTTACAGATCTTTTTCTAGATTTTTCCTATCTTGTGTGTGTATTTTTTGCATTTACGGAAATGTATAAATATAGTCCTGTAATGATAGCCTAGCCATAGTTTTCTGCAGCCGGCTTACCAGTCTGGTTCCAACCAAAACAACAATTATTTCATGCCTCCATGTCTATGGCAAAGGATACTGTCTTGAACCAGCTGATTATATCTAGATTATATCTAGATTATATCTAGACTCTTTCATCTGTACTCAACCTCAGAGGCAGGCAGAGGGAGGTGCCCACTGTGGTCTGGGGTGTGCTGGTAACATACACACCTGTTTAAGGTGTTTCCGCACCACTTAGACAGGAGCATAGGGGCCAATGGCCAGTACATCAGAGCTTAATGACCCTTCCCCACAGCACTTCAACCCAGGTGATAGACCAGTCACAGAGATGTCACTATGCAACACAGACAGATCTCTCAGGTGGGTCCTTCTGTTGTCCTGTGCTTTACGAGGGGGTCAGGAGTTCCGTGCCAGCTCGTTGGATCTGGTCGAGCTCTGTGCCAGTTCATTGGCTCTGAGAACTATTAACCTCCCCTCACCAGTCCCAGCTGTCTCAGGAAAGGTACAGCAGGCCACAGCCTGACTGAATCCCCACTCCACCTACTCCTAAAGGAGGCTCATGACAAGCACAGTCAAGCCGGCAGACATGGGCAGTTTGTCCCATACTGGAAAGGCCTTAGCTCAGTACAAACCCTGGGACACTCTAAATGGAAGTGTTTGGTTGTTCCAGCTAGTGTGTTTTCTACAACTCCCCTGGTGGTATGTATAGTAATGTATGTGTTTCTCATGGTCATATATACTGAGTGTACAAAACATTAGGAACACCTACTTTTTCCATGACAGAAACAGAACAGGTGAATCCAGGTGAAAGCTATAATCAACTTGACACAACTGTGGGAAGCATTGGAGTCAACATGAGCCAGCATCCCTGTTGAACACTTTCGACACCTTGTAGGGTCCATGCCCAGACGAATTAAGGCTGTTCGGAGGGCAAAAGGGGGTGCAACTCAATATTAGGAAGGAAGTTCTAAATGTTTTGTACACTCGGTGTATACTTGTGTACTGTATCTCCAGTATTTCAATTGGGGAAAAAAGTATTTTATTGAGGGCTAAACAATTGCGTTTTAGTTTTTTTTTATATAGATATTCAACATTTTGTCTAGTAGGGCTGAGCGATGAACTCAAATTTGGTTATTTTGTGGTTTTAAACAGCTAATTGACCCATCTCTACTACACCACTTCCGGCGCCGACAGAGATGGCCGCCTCGCTTCGCGTTCCTAGGAAACTATGCAGTTTTTTGTTTTTTTACGTGTTATTTCTTACATTAGTACCCCAGGTCATCTTAGGTTTCATCACATACAGTCGAGAAGAACTACTGAATATAAGATCAGCGTCAACTCACCATCAGTACGACCAAGAATACGTTTTTCGCGACGCGGATCCTGTGCTCTGCCTTACAAACAGGACAACAGAGTGGATCCCATGCAGCGACCCAAAAAAACGACTCCGAAAAAGAGGGAAACGAGGCGGTCTTCTGGTCAGACTCCGGAGACGGGCACATCGTGCACCATTCCCTAGCATTCTTCTTGCCAATGTCCAGTCTCTTGACAACAAGGTTGATGAAATCCGAGCAAGGGTAGCATTCCAGAGGGACATCAGAGACTGTAACGTTCTTTGCTTCACGGAAACGTGGCTTACTGGAGAGACGCTATCCGAAGCGGTGCAGCCAACAGGTTTCTCCACGCATCGCGCAGACAGGAAAAAACATCTTTCTGGTAAAAAGAGGGGCGTATGCCTTATGACTAACGTGACATGGTGTGATGAAAGAAACATACAGGAACTCAAATCCTTCTGTTCACCTGATTTAGAATTCCTCACAATCAAATGTAGACCGCATTATCTACCAAGAGAATTCTCTTCGATTATAATCACAGCCGTATATATCCCCCCCCAAGCAGACACATCGTTGGCTCTGAATGAACTTTATTTGACTCTTTGCAAACTGGAAACGATTTATCCGGAGGCTGCATTCATTGTAGCTGGGGATTTTAACAAGGCTAATCTGAAAACAAGACTCCCCAAATTTTATCAGCATATCGATTGCGCAACCAGGGGTGGAAAGACCTTGGATCATTGTTACTCTAACTTCCGCGACGCATATAAGGCCCTGCCCCGCCCCCCTTTCGGAAAAGCTGACCACGACTCAATTTTGTTGATCCCTGCCTACAGACAGAAACTAAAACAAGAGGCTCCCACGCTGAGGTCTGTCCAACGCTGGTCCGACCAAGCTGACTCCACACTCCAAGACTGCTTCCATCACGTGGACTGGGAGATGTTTCGTATTGCGTCAGATAACAACATTGACGAATACGCTGATTCGGTGTGCGAGTTCATTAGAACGTGCGTTGAAGATGTCGTTCCCATAGCAACGATTAAAACATTCCCTAACCAGAAACCGTGGATTGATGGCAGCATTCGTGTGAAACTGAAAGCGCGAACCACTGCTTTTAATCAGGGCAAGGTGTCTGGTAACATGACCGAATACAAACAGTGCAGCTATTCCCTCCGCAAGGCTATCAAACAAGCTAAGCGCCAGTACAGAGACAAAGTAGAATCTCAATTCAACGGCTCAGACACAAGAGGCATGTGGCAGGGTCTACAGTCAATCACGGACTACAGGAAGGAATCCAGCCCAGTCACGGACCAGGATGTCTTGCTCCCAGGCAGACTAAATAACTTTTTTGCCCGCTTTGAGGACAATACAGTGCCACTGACACGGCCTGCAACGAAAACATGCGGTCTCTCCTTCACTGCAGCCGAGGTGAGTAAGACATTTAAACGTGTTAACCCTCGCAAGGCTGCAGGCCCAGACGGCATCCCCAGCCGCGCCCTCAGAGCATGCGCAGACCAGCTGGCCGGTGTGTTTACGGACATATTCAATCAATCCCTATACCAGTCTGCTGTTCCCACATGCTTCAAGAGGGCCACCATTGTTCCTGTTCCCAAGAAAGCTAAGGTAACTGAGCTAAACGACTACCGCCCCGTAGCACTCACATCCGTCATCATGAAGTGCTTTGAGAGACTAGTCAAGGACCATATCACCTCCACCCTACCTGACACCCTAGACCCACTCCAATTTGCTTACCGCCCAAATAGGTCCACAGACGATGCAATCTCAACCACACTGCACACTGCCCTAACCCATCTGGACAAGAGGAATACCTATGTGAGAATGCTGTTCATCGACTACAGCTCGGCATTCAACACCATAGTACCCTCCAAGCTCGTCATCAAGCTCGAGACCCTGGGTCTCGACCCCGCCCTGTGCAACTGGGTACTGGACTTCCTGACGGGCCGCCCCCAGGTGGTGAGGGTAGGCAACAACATCTCCTCCCCGCTGATCCTCAACACTGGGGCCCCACAAGGGTGCGTTCTGAGCCCTCTCCTGTACTCCCTGTTCACCCACGACTGCGTGGCCACGCACGCCTCCAACTCAATCATCAAGTTTGCGGACGACACAACAGTGGTAGGCTTGCTTACCAACAACGACGAGACGGCCTACAGGGAGGAGGTGAGGGCCCTCGGAGTGTGGTGTCAGGAAAATAACCTCACACTCAACGTCAACAAAACTAAGGAGATGATTGTGGACTTCAGGAAACAGCAGAGGGAACACCCCCCTATCCACATCGATGGAACAGTAGTGGAGAGGGTAGCAAGTTTTAAGTTCCTCGGCATACACATCACAGACAAACTGAATTGGTCCACTCACACAGACAGCATCGTGAAGAAGGCGCAGCAGCGCCTCTTCAACCTCAGGAGGCTGAAGAAATTCGGCTTGTCACCAAAAGCACTCACAAACTTCTACAGATGCACAATCGAGAGCATCCTGGCGGGCTGTATCACCGCCTGGTATGGCAACTGCACCGCCCTCAACCGTAAGGCTCTCCAGAGGGTAGTGAGGTCTGCACAACGCATCACCGGGGGCAAACTACCTGCCCTCCAGGACACCTACACCACCCGATGTCACAGGAAGGCCATAAAGATCATCAAGGACATCAACCACCCGAGCCACTGCCTGTTCACCCCGCTATCATCCAGAAGGCGAGGTCAGTACAGGTGCATCAAAGCTGGGACCGAGAGACTGAAAAACAGCTTCTATCTCAAGGCCATCAGACTGTTAAACAGCCACCACTAACACTGAGTGGCTGCTGCCAACACACTGACACTGACTCAACTCCAGCCACTTTAATAATGGGAATTGATGGGAAATGATGTAAATATATCACTAGCCACTTTAAACAATGCTACCTTATATAATGTTACTTACCCTACATTATTCATCTCATATGCATACGTATATACTGTACTCTATATCATCGACTGTATCCTTATGTAATACATGTATCACTAGCCACTTTAAACTATGCCACTTTGTTTACATACTCATCTCATTTGTACATACTGTACTCGATACCATCTACTGTATCTTGCCTATGCTGCTCTGTACCATCACTCATTCATATATCCTTATGTACATATTCTTTATCCCCTTACACTGTGTACAAGACAGTAGTTTTGGAATTGTTAATTAGATTACTTGTTATTACTGCATTGTCGGAACTAGAAGCACAAGCATTTCGCTACACTCGCATTAACATCTGCTAACCATGTGTATGTGACAAATTAAATTTGATTTGATTTGATTTGATTTACAGCATTCAACAGACATAATGCAGAGCGCATTTAATGTTTAAAAAAAAAAATTGACACTTAAATCGAAAACCGTGGTAACTTTTTTTTTCATTGAACAAAAACCGAACCAACCCCAAAACGCACTAATCCCTCAGCACTATCAAGTAGCTTAAGTCAAACAGTGTTCATTACCATCAGAGCTTTGTGCTCTTACACTTCGATTTCATTTGGATTGTTATCTAGTGGCTTTACAACCTGGCCTAAAACCAGACGCCACAACATCAGAGTGAAGATTTAAGAGCTCTTTCAAAGGGCTGACATTCAGAGCAGCAAGGCGTTGTTCTGAATCTTCCACTGTGTTGGAGCAGAGGAAGCATCTCCATGTTTACATCCCAAATGGAACCCTGTTCCCTACAAAGTACACTTATTTTGTCCTGGGCCCTATAGGGATCCCCATGTGTCAGCTCCAGGGTCCCTGAGGGGCCTGGCTGGCCCCCTGTCTGTTAGTCAGGCCTCTCCCCCAGGCAGCACCAGCCTGGCTCCTCTTCCTGCAGCCTTCTCCCCTGCCTGGCCCCCCGTGTTGTGACTCCTGACAAGTCCTCCAATTTGCTCAGCTGTGTGAAAAGGCAGAGAGGCCATTGATATCTTCCCATTTATAAATGATCAGGCCCTGGGCTCGTGTTTCAGACCTGGTGGGCCCTGGCTGTCCCCCTGAGTCCCTCAGCTCCTCCAGCAGAGATCCTCCACCCCCCACCTTTCACACTCAGATCACATACCAACTGCCTCTGCGACTTGCTGGCTACCACCACCCTGCCTGCCACACAATGAAACCCAGAGTAGCGGCCATTGATCTAGTCCCTTCTTAGATTTAACGCAGCTCCATCAGTTAGAGGAGCAGTGGGGGACCGTGTGTGTCTGTCTTTGTGTGTGCCTGCATGTGTGTGTGTGTGTGCATGTGTGTGAGTGTGTGTGTGTCTAGCAAGGAGGATGAGGTAGCAGCAGCACATTTAGCCCTAACATTAATGAAGGTCGAAAGGATACCACTGTCACCCTCCATGAACCGTTAGATAATACGCTTTATTGGAAATATTAAGACCATAGCACTGCCAATATACTAAAAAGCAAATTATTCTAGCATTAATCAATATAATCACCTCACAAGGAGAGGATGCTGTGTCAGGAGGAATGAGATCTCCATCGATTGGATGTACTTTCATGGTTCCTTCCTTCATATTCCTCAGCAGTAAGCAGCAGGTACCAAGGCCCAGAGGCCTTCAGTTCCCAGCCTGATATGATACACACACTCAGCTATCAGTTTTCATTTCACACTTAATAATGCAGAGTTACATTGTGAATAGCAGTGTAGGCTGTGAAAAATTCCATTCACATAAAATGCTTCACAATTTAAAAAATCTTATGGAAACTGGAAAAAACTGGAAAAATCTTATTGGAAACTACAACTTCAGCCCCGACATTATGAAGGAATAACAACAGGCTTGGATGGAGACAGTGAGAAAACAAATCCAATGTAGCTTGTTAATTTTTCTAGTTCCTTTCTGTTGGACAAACACACTTCTTTCTACATCAGTCAGTCAGTCTCATCCCCCCTCCACTCATCCACTGCCCACCATTTTCCCTGCCATGGTAGATTCCTTAAAACCTGATCCTGGCTGATTTTCAGGCCTTCCTGATCGATTTTCCTGGGTGAAAATAAGAGGATACAAAAGCATGTTAGACGCTCTGGAATCAGATCCAATCCATTAGGGGGGGGGGATCAATACACAGAAGGCAAAAGGGAGAAAAAAGAGCTGTTAGTGTTGACAAACCAAATAAATACAGATGCGCAAGAGAGGAGAAATTAGATTACTGTCAAAGAATCTAAGCACAACACTTTTAACCCCTAACCTAACAATCTGTGTTTACACCGCAGCACAAGGGCGAGGGAGGGGATGGGAGGGGATGGGAGAGACTTGAGAGATCAGACATGGGCTACAGGCATGCTGTGGTAGCCAGCAGAAATGTCTGGTCCTCACAGGATTTTACAACCTCCCAAGGGATACTGGGTGGCATTCTAAATGCTAGTATACTACATTTACATTTTAGTCATTTAGCAGAAGCTCTAAATCCAGAGTGACTTACAGGAGCGATTAGGGTTAAGTGCCTTGCTCAAGGGCACATCAACAGATTTTTCACCTAGTCAACTTGGGTATTCAAACCAGCAACCTAATGTAAAACATGTTTATTTAAGTTTGATATTAAGTGTTAAAATGTCTGTTTAAATGATCTAAATTGTATATGTGTGCAAATTCATGCGTTATCCTTGAGACATTCTAATGCTGCTTTTCTCTTTTGTCTTCTCTTTTTTCCATGCACCCAATCTCCATGAATCCTGGGTCTTAATTTCAGGTAAGTCAATCTTCTGATCTTTTGATTCCTAAAAATACAATGGTCAAAATCATCCAATAAACTTCTTATGGATGACATCGACATTGTTCTGTTTGGAAATAAAAACTCAATTAGTTCTTACAATGTCAAAAGCCACATACTCACACTCCATGAATTATGATGGTCTACATATGGGTATTACAAAGTACGAGCCGCCACCCAATTACTTCACAATATATGTTCTACCAGCCAAGTTCGTTCTGCTAAGTACATTTTTTTAAGTGTTAGCAGAGTAGTGAAAATGCAACCTGTTGAAATGCAGACACTATTTTCTGCCTCCCTCCCCCTCCCCTCTTCCTATGTAATCCCCCTTTCATAATTCCCTGGCAGAAATACATAGCCTTGGTCTGCTTTCCAGATGGAGCCCCATGCAGCATGGTAAAAACCTGGCACCGTCACTGCCCCCTCTGCTCCCTGCTTCCAGTCACAGAACCAAGGGTAGTAGTTGGTAGTGGCACCTTTATTGCTCTCTTTAACTCTAGACAACCATCAAGGTGAGGGGACTAGATGGTGGATCTAACTACAGTCCTCAGAGCCCTATGATAAGCCCTATGTCTGAGGTCAGGTGTCAGGGCTGATAGCTAGCTGAGGCCCTATGTCTGAGTGTCTGAGGTCAGGTGTCAGGGCTGATAGCTAGCTGAGGCCCTATGTCTGAGTGTCTGAGGTCAGGTGTCAGGGCTGATAGCTAGCTGAGGCCCTATGTCTGAGTGTCTGAGGTCAGGTGTCAGGGCTGATAGCTAGCTGAGGGCCCTAGGTCTGAGTGTCTGAGGTCAGGTGTCAGGGCTGATAGCTAGCTGAGGCCCTAGGTCTGAGTGTCTGAGGTCAGGTGTCAGGGCTGATAGCTAGCTGAGGCCCTATGTCTGAGTGTCTGAGGTCAGGTGTCAGGGCTGATAGCTAGCTGAGGCCCTATGTCTGAGTGTCTGAGGTCAGGTGTCAGGGCTGATAGCTAGCTGAGGCCCTAGGTCTGAGTGTCTGAGGTCAGGTGTCAGGGCTGATAGCTAGCTGAGGCCCTAGGTCTGAGTGTCTGAGGTCAGGTGTCAGGGCTGATAGCTAGCTGAGGCCCTAGGTACGAGTGTCTGAGGTCAGTTGTCAGGGCTGATAGCTAGCTGAGGCCCTATGTCTGAGTGTCTGAGGTCAGGTGTCAGGGCTGATAGCTAGCTGAGGCCCTATGTCTGAGTGTCTGAGAGGTGAGGTATTGGGGCTGATAGCTAGCTTTACCCTTCATCTCTAACACAGAGAAAATGTTTACTTTACTCATGAGGCTGTCTCCAGGTCAGGCTCTTGCAGGATCAGTTGAAAACCTGTCACCCTCCCTAAGCGTCTGTCCCTCTCTCCCCTAACTGCCCTGTCACAGTGGACGAGGTGCCACTCAGGTGATTCCTATTGATTTCCACTACACAATCGTGTCCTCTCCAGGTGTAAACAAGCTGGGTCATATCGATGGCACTTGAATGTTCAGGGTTCTCTGGCAGCACACCGGGTCAATAGAAGCCAATCCTCAGAGAAAAGAAAGGGTGTGGAATGTGTCCCAAAAGGCACCCTATTCCCTATATAGTGCACTACTTTTGACCCAAGCCCTATGGACCCCGGTCAAAAGAAGTGCACTATATAGGGAATAGGATGCCATTTGGGACGTATCCTTTGTGTTTTAGGATGGGACTTTGAGGGTGGGTTCCTAGACATTCATTTTCTATTGGTGGGTAATTACATTTGACCAATCGTTATGCATTTATTTCCCTTTGACTTCCCATCACAGAGATGTATTTTTGAGATGTGTGTGTTCTTCCGATCCAACATCATAATTATCGGCTGCATGATTCCAGTATTCAATAGCCATGTTTTTAAAGTGTGATGATGACATTATGGGATGTGGGAATTAGATTTTAGACCTTGCTTTGATATTCAGTTTCCTCCTCCTTTCTATCCCAGCCCCTCCTTTTATGTACAGTATTATTATGTCTTCATGATTTGTGCAAGTATATGATGGTAGTCATTAATAACCCTAGTTGATAGGGGCTGACATATAGCTCAGGAAATACATACCAGCATGTAATTCAAGCAAGAGCCATGCCCAGAGTAGGAGAATGAGGAACTATTGTCTCCTCTCTCTATCTCCCCACAACCCCTTGTCAAGGAGAGGCACAAAGTAAGATCCCGACACTATAAAACAACTTATTATAAATCAACCTGAATTAACATGCAATACCCCTAAAGCATCTCACTCATTCAAATCAGATATCGATTCAAATACAATTATTGCTTTATGCCATGTTTTTCATGTAGCTTGACAGATATGGATATTTCTGACTTTATCTGAGCGAGGATAAGACACAGTCTGCCTGCCTGGTCTGAGAGTGACGGTCTCTACTCTGTGTGTCTCTCTCTCTGCCTGGCTCTGGCTGAGAGTCTGGAAGCAGCCCTGTCAGCTCTGGAAGTGATATTGGCAGCCGCAGCAGTCACACTGCTTTTATTTCCCCTCCTCTAACTGCTAATTGGCAGCTGAGGCGGCGAAAGCAAGGCGAGGGGGGTGAAAAAGTGAAAAGCTATTAATGTTCATAATCATTGGGCCAAGTAATAGTTATCAGTGTTCTAGGGGTAATATTATTACCATGTAACGAAGGGCTTGATTACTTTATTAGTCTCTTCAAGTCATTCTGCTATCGCTTACCAACTCAACCCTCAAGACCCATCAGCCCCTCCTCCCTGCCATACCCCATGAAGAAATCAAATTATGGGGACTGCACGTTTAAATCACAGACCCTGTACCCCAAGTGACATAAAGAATGACCACTGGGGGTTATTCAGAGTTCAGGCCAGATAATGAAACAGGCAGTGAGGTAATAGCATGAGGAGTAGGTGTTCTGAATATGGGGGGGGGGGGGGCGGGGAGGGGTTAATAAGAGGGGTTCATTTAGAGGGTATCTATTCCATCTGCCCCCTACATCACTTTTCACTTTCAACCACTAAAACACTCTCTCTCTCTCGTTATCTAATAGAGATGGACAGTTCCTTCTCTTTTCTTTATTTAACATTTAGCAAGGGGATAAAAATACTACAATATTATACATTTCGTGAGTTACATTGTGTCTTGAATTTCTTTCAACCGCTTTGTAAAGGGTCTCTTTTAGAGCAATCCTCATATAAATGTGTTCATCTTTACATTTGTCTAGAATGAGTATAATCAGTGAGGCATCACCTACACACACTTCAAATAGCTGCAGTTTGAACCGCACCATTAGACACACAACGCTCTCCACGAGAAAGCTGCAGCATTGGCTGGTTAGCAGTAGATAATGATGTTGTTAAACACATGAAAACAACTCATTTGAAATGTCCAACCCAGTCATAACAATTTTAGCTGAAGCAAAGGGCAGTTGGTTTTCTCGTGGCCGCACCAAATGTTTATGGAGTTTGCAGGTGCACTGCTCCTGTCCTGTCACTGTTTACACGTCCAGTCAGTCCACCCTTCTCATGTTATAGGGCCCTGATCCCTCATTATGGAATACCTCCGCTCTCCGTCTCCTGTTGACTGCTTCTACAGGAACAACACTGTGTCACCTCTGACCTTTCCCCTGGTTACTTCACTACCTGTTTACACTTTCCACCACTTTCTGTGAGGCTAAACGAGCTCACAGAGGTCAACCTGAGGGGGCGGGCAGACTGAGGCATAGTTAGTACTACTGCAATTAGAGCTCTAGTTAAAGGGAACAGTCTCAACTGCTTTTCAGCCACAACATCCCAATGTGAATGTCCCTATAGCGCCTAGTTTCATAGAATTGCATATAGACCAGGTGAATTATAGAACCTCTATGACCTAGTCTGTGCTGGACTTGGTCATCCACTGAGTCACACTGATAGCTACAGACAGTCTAGCTTTTTGGATGGTTCTGCATGTGTATTATTCAGTGGCACATCAGAGCAATGTCTGTCTGTTGTATATCTTTATTTAATGTCCAGGGGTCCTTAGTCCATCCATATGACCTTGAACTTCATGACCTCTGACCCAAACACTAAATTGGGCTTTCATTTCCCTGCCTCCGTAACCAAACGGAAATAAAAAGCCCATTACAGGGCCTGTGTCTCGCAGGCTGTGGCCGGGCTGTTGTTGACTGTCTTTTATGATGGCTGGGGATGAAGCTGATATCTCCATTTAGTAGCAGAGGCTCCCTCCCTCCAGCTCCCACCCTCCCCGTGGTGCAGCTAAAGCCCCGTTCGCTGCCCCAGTCCAGGCAGCAGGCAGCAGGCAGCAGGCAGCAGAACGCCAGCCGGGTGATTAGTAGTAAAGTTTTAATGGGGATCCATACATATGTCTGGCTGTCATTTTTATGAGGACGTTTATACAGGCACGCCTCCGATCAAGCAGCCAGGACCTGAGCAGGCACTAGTCGCCCCACTCCCTCTCTCCTCAGTCCCCCATCCTCCAGCACCAGAGGGTCTGTCTCTCTCCCCTGGATCACATGCGACAGTTACAGTATAGAACACAGAGGAGAGGACCCTGGGCTGGGGCATGATATGACATTTGTGGGTCACTAACCCAGAGGGCTATTAGCTACAGGTACACTAACCCAGAGAGCTATTAGCTACAGGTACACTAACCCAGAGGGCTATTAGCTACAGGTACACTAACCCAGAGGGCTATTAGCTACAGGTACACTGTAATCTGTTGCTGGCAGCCAATACTTAATAACCATGTAACAAAATGGCCAATAGTAATAACAGCTTTTAGTTTATTAGAAACCTACTGTAGGCATATCTTGTGAATGCTTCAAAACTAATTAGATCATTAAGAAGCAGGATTCATATGGATAATAGTTTGATTGTTAAAGGGCTTTCAGTTATATAACATGCATTTGAAGGACATGTCACATGTACAGTATGTTTTGCAATGCTCTGGAAAAAATGGTGTTAAATACAGGGCTGGATGAAGACGTGAGAGATATCAGTTCCCAACTGATAACTGAGGTCCATCAACCACCGTCCTGAGATTATATTTCTAATACGCCATGCAGCGAGGGACATTCAAATCTCAGGAACACACTCTCCCATAGATACAATAAGATGATAAATACTACTTGAGCAGGACTGACAGTCCCAGTGGACTTCAGCCATTATCAGAAGGTGGATTGCCATGAGTGGGCAGGTAGTTAGTTGATCAGGGTTATGACAAGAGGATCCAAAGTCCTCACCCTCCAATAAATACCTACCAACTGCATGCGTCCCAGCAGGTAGAAGGGAGGGGACGTATCCTAGTTCCCAGGCTTCTTATCAGCCACTATGTTTTGCTAAATTATCTAAAGGAGGTTGGAGGTGCCTCTCTGAGTGTCTAGGGGCACAATCTTAGTGAATAAATGCAGTTGGAGGTCAGAAAGGCAAAGGGTTCTAAAAAGGTGAACTTGCAGTTAGGGATCGAGGGATCGATATCGCGGGGTCACCCTCCTAACAAGTGGAATAACAGAGTTAGGGCCTGTCACACCTGCACATCAGGGGCCCGGCCGTGGCCCCAAGAGAGCTGACTAATGGGCCCTAATGAGAGAAGACGAGAGGCAGGAAAGTCCTTTATACTGAGCTGGGGGCCGCAACGCCTCGCTCTGAGGTGACCCTTTACAAGACTAACACTGCAAGCCTAACGCAATTAACACCGGTGAGTGTGGGGTTAAGACAAGGTTGCCATTGGGATAGCGATGGCAATGTCTTTATACCTCGCTCTGAGCCCGGCAGCAGGGAGAGAGGGAGAGAATGAAATCTACCTCAAATTGAATCATTGGGGGAAGGTGATGGGTCCCACAAGGTCCACCACACACTCAGCCAAGCAGGAAGACACAGTGACAGTCTTAACTGAAGAGGACAAGGTCAGCGTTGACCACAGTGAGGACGGAGTCCTCCAATCAACAGCTTAATAATAGGACACATCACTAGAAGGCTGGGGGCTATTACACTGAGCATTTACGTCACCGTTTGTTTGCTATAGAACTGTATGTATCGACCTCAGTCTTTTTTAGACAACGTGCAGACAGCCAGAAATCCTAATTCTTCAAATAGGAACTTGTGAATATTGGTCTGGCTAATGCCTAGATTAGATCACCTCATGCACCGAAGCAGACAGCAGACATTCTCTGGAGTCGATACCCATATTCGCTCTAGCAGATATGATCAGTAGCTTCACCACCAAGCTCTACGGACCACTCTCAGAGCCTTACACTGCATCCCAAATGGTACCCTGTTACCCCCTATGGGCCATGGTCATAGTAGTGCACCATGTAGAGAATAGGGTGCCATTTGGGTCACGGTTTCAGAAACAAGCCCTTCAGCAGCTTACATTTATCAGGGTTCTGCTATGTATCGACCAGGCGTCTCTCTGGCCTCACAGAGGACGCAGATGTTCGGGCTATTAGCTCCTTTTGTTTGTTTTGAATGACAATAGAACAGGAATTGGCTCATTTTTATCTTATTGTCGGTAGCTCTACCTCCCTTGTGGCCAGGACAAAAACCAATCCTAATTTGGTTAGATTGGCAACATCAGCTTTTCTAATGGTTTTGAGGGACCAAAATATGGTGACATGTAATGTACACACACACACATGGAGGGAAGCCATTAAAAGCAAGGCAGGCAGCCGCAACCGAAGATCTTCTGTTAGCTAACTGCTGCCCATGGCTCCAGCCTGAGCATTAGAGAGGCCTGTGATTGGTTTGAAATTTATGGCGGACATAAGTGGATTTGATTGATAGGACTGTTTAAGAGCAGTCTCTGCCTGACGCAATTTATTTTATTCATACAGAATGACCCAGGAGATGTCTTTAACCCCACCGCCACAAGCTGTATTCACAAAGAGTCTCAGAGTAGGACTTGCCTCATAGACAGTAATACGATTATATGGAGGGGGGGGGAATTGATCCTAAACTCAGCAAAAAAAGAAACGTCCCTATTTCAGGACCCTGTCTTTCAAAGATATTCGAAAAAATCCAAATAACTTCACAGATCTTCATTGTAAAGGGTTTAAACACTGTTTCCCATGCTTGTTCAATGAACCATGAACAATTAATGAACATGCGCCTGTGGAACGGTCGTTAAGACAGTAACAGCTTACAGACAGTAGGCAATTAAGGTCACAGTTATAAAAACTTACGACACTAAAGAGGCATTCTACTGACTCTGAAAAACACCAAAAGAAAGATGCCCAGCGTCCCTGCTCATCTGCGTGAACGCGCCTTAGGCATGCTGCAAGGAGGCATGAGACTAAACTAAACTAAACAACTGCCCGAGTTACACCAGGAATGCACAATCCCTCCATCAGTGCTCAGACTGTCCGCAATAGGCTGAGAGAGGCTGGACTGAGGGCTTGTAGGCCTGTTGTAAGGCAGGTCCTCACCAGACATCACCGGCAACAGTGTTGCCTATGGGCACAAACCCACTGTCACTGGACCACACAGGACTGGCAAAAGGTGCTCTTCACTGAAGAGTTGCAGTTTTGTCTCACCAAGGGTGATGGTTGGATTCGCGTTTATCGTCAAAGGAATGAGCATTACACCGAGGCCTGTACTCTGGAGCGGGATTGATTTGGAGGTGGAGGGCCCATCATGGTCTGAGGTGGTGTGTCACAGCATCTTCGGACTGAGCTTGTTGTCATTGCAGGCAATCTCAACGCTGTGCGTTACAGGGAAGACATCCTCCTCCCTCATGTGGTACCCTTCCTGCAGGCTCATCCTGACATGACCCTCCAGCATGACAATGCTACCAGCCATACTGCTCGCTCTGCGCGTGATTTCCTGCAAGACAGGAATGTCAGTGTTCTGCCATGGTCAGCGAAGAACCCGGATCTCAATCCCATTGAGCACGTCTGGGAACTGTTGGATCGGAGGGTGAGGGCTAGGGCCATTCCCCCCAGAAATGTTCGGGAACTTGCAGGTGCCTTGGTGGAAGAGTGGGGTAACATCTCACAGCAAGAACTGGCAAATCTGGTGCAGTCCATGAGGAGATGCACTGCAGTACTTAATGCAGCTGGTGGCCACACCAGATACTGACTGTTACTTTTGATTTTGACCCCCCCTTTGTTCAGGGACACATTATTCCATTTCTGTTCGTCACATATCTGTGGAACTTGTTCAGTTTATGCCTCAGTTGTTGAGTCTTGTTATGTTCATACAAATATTTACACATGTTAATTTTGCTGAAAATAAATGCAGTTTACAGTGAGAGGACATTTCTTTTTTTGCTGAGTTTAGATCAGCACTCCTATAAATAAACTTTTTGAATATGTGCCCAGTTCAGTGAGGAGGTATAACTGATAACTTGATACTACCCATCAAACCGTTAGTCAGCATCAAAATTATCCTCCTTAACCTCACCATTCAGCTGAGAGTGTGATACAAGAGAATATATCAATCATTGCTGTCTCAGTTGACATGTTAATTAGGGGCTGTGGGTCAGGACACTATCCACTCACAGTAAGTATCAAGACATACGAAAATGAGTAAGCATAATGTTATTGTAGATCACTGTGCTATGTCCAACCCACTAATCTATTTCACAATAAGCTGTGATAGTGTGTTGCATGATGTCAGACCTGGATTGCATCCCAAATGGCACCCTATTCCCTATATAATACTTTACTTTTGACCAAAGCTAGTGCACTATAAAGGCAATAGGTGGCCATTTGGGACTCAGGCCTGGTGTATACTGTAGAGGGCTCTGTGAAGAATGCCCAGCAGAATCCAGGAGGCTTAAGCTCAGGAGAGAAACCTGATCTGTCCCAAGCAACCTCTCTAACATATCCTGTCCTCCACAGACCTCTCTGTAATGATGCCCTTTGACCTCTAGCACATCACTGCACTCCGCTCTGGGAGTATGAGTGTGTGTTTAAATCCCCTCAACTAATCAAATAAAAAACAATTTTATTGGTCACATACACATATTTAGCAGATGTTATTGCGTGTGTAGCGAAATGCTTATGTTCCTAGCTCCAACAGTGCAGTAATATCTAACAATTCACAACAATACACACCAATCTAAAAGTAAAATAATGGAAATAAGAAATATAGAAATATTGGGACGAGCAATGTCGGAGTGGCTTTGACTAAAATACAGTAGAATAGAATACAGTATATACATATGAAATTTGTAAAGCAGCATGTAAACGTTATTAAAGTGACCAGTGATCTCTGCAGCCTTTAAGGTGCAGAGATGAGTAACCGGATGGTTGCCGGCTAGTGATGGCTATTTAACAGTCTGATGGCCTTGAGATAGAAGCTGTTTTTCAGTCTCTCGGTCCCAGCTTTGATGCACCTGTACTGACCTCGCCTTTTGGATCTTAGTGGGGTGAGCAGGCTGTGGCTCGGGTGGTTGATATCCGTGATGATCTTTTGGGCAGGCCTCACCACCCTCTGGAGAGCCCTGCAGTTGCAGGCAGTGCAGTTGCCATACCAGGCGGTGATACAGCCCGACAGAATGCTCTCAATTGTGCATCTGTAAAAGTTTGTGAGGATCTTAGGGGCCAAGACACATTTCTTCAGCCTCCTGAGGTTGTTGCGCCTTCTTCACCACACTTTCTGTGTGTGTAGACAAATTCAGATTGTCAGGGATGTGTACACCAAGGAACTTGAAGCGTTTCACCTTCTCCATTGCAGTCCCATCGATGTGGATAGGGGCGTGCTCCCTCTGCTGTTTCCTGAAGTCCATGATCAGCTCCCTTGTTTTGTTGACGTTGAGGGAGAGGTTATTTTCCTGGCACCACTCTTCCAGGGCCCTCACCTCCTCTCTGTAGGCTGTCTCATCATTGTTGGTAATCAGGCCTACTACTGTTGTCTTGTCTGAAAACTTTATGATTGGGTTGGATGCGTGCATGGCCACGCAGTCATGGGTGAACAGGGAGTACAAGAGGGGGCTGAGCACGCACCCTTGTGGGGCCCCTGTGTTGAGGATCAACATGTTGTTTCCTACCTTCACCACCTAGGGTGCCCGCCAGAAAGTCCAGGACCCAGTTGCACAGGGCGGGGTTCAGGCCCAGGGTCCCAAGCTTAATGATGAGCTTGCTGGTCACTACAGTGATGAAGGCTGAGCTATAGTCAATGAACAGTATTCTTACATCGGTATTCCTCTTGTCCAGATGGGATAGGGCAGTGTGCAGTGTGATTGCATCGTCTGTGGATCTAATGGGGCGTTATGCAAATTGAAGTGGGTCTAGGGTGTCAGGTAAGGTAGAGGACATACGATACTTAACTAGCCTCTCAAAGCACTTCATGATGACGGAAGTGAGTGCTACGGGGCGATAGTCATTTAGTTCAGTTACCTTTGCTTTCTTGGGTACAGGAACAATGGTGGACATCTTGAATCAAGTGGGGACAGCGGACTGGGATAGGAAGAGATTGAATATGTCCGTAAACACTCCAGCCAGCTGGTCTGTGCATGTTCTGAGGACGTGGCTAGAGATTCCATCCTGGCTGGCAGCCTTGCGAGGGTTAACATGTTTAAATGTCTTACTCACGTTTGCCAAGGAGAACGAGAGACCACAGTCCTTGAGAGCGATCCACATCAGCCACTTTGTTATCCTCAAAGCGGGAGAAGAACGTGTTTAGCTTGTTGCGGGAGCAAGACGTCGGTGTCCTCAATGTGGCTGGTTTTCCTTTGTAATCCGTGATTATCTATAGACCCTGCCACATACGTCTCGTGTCTGAGCTGTTGAATTGAGACTCCACTTTGTCTCTGTACTGACATTTTCAATTGCTTAAATGTTTGATAGCCATATCAAAGAGGTCAGACATATCAGATTATTAGTCTATACTTAAAGCTTAAATACTTGCAATATACTTTATAGCACTTTCATTTACTTTCAACATCTTCTAATTTATATAGTTGCATTAGTTAGACCTAATATCTTACAAAATGTGTGTCCAAAAAGGGATGCCAATATTCAACCACCAACTTTTTCCCCCTTATATACCTTGTGCACACACACACATACACGCAGGTACATACACACACACACATACACACACGCACACGCAGGTACATACACACACACGCACGCGCACACGCATGCACACACACACACACACGCAGGTACATACACACACACACATACACACACGCACACGCAGGTACATACACACGCACGCACGCACACACACACACACACACACACACACACACACGCAGGTACATACACACATACACGAGCGTCTATGATGTGCTAAGTAGCAGTGAATAATAGCCCCCTCAGTGCAGGCAGCTGCTGGCTCTTGTTTACATGATAACTGATTACCCTAATTTTGAGACAGGCTGATAAATAGTGCCCTCCATTGTCAGGCCTCCTAGAGCAGGGGGTGATAATACCTTTTTGATTATTCAATAAATAACCCATAATTCGACATTGATTGGGCTGTGAATGTGCTGAGGGGGTTGGGGTAGGGGACGGCTATTGACCCTTGTGGTCAGTTAGCTGGCTGACCTCTGGTCACTAAGGTCAGCCCCCTCCCTGCCCCACTAATCTCATTATGACTGGGGTCATTTGTTTGCCTCATTGCTTATTGGCAAAACAGACATTTTGGCCTAATGGTTCACACTTAATAACTTTTTTCAAAATGATCCCCATTGTTTTTGATGACCAAATTACACTGACATGTTTAGTATGAGCCGTATTTAAATCTAGCCCTCAAATTGATTTTTCACCTCGTTGTAAGTAGAATGGATTTTATGGTATCTGTCCCACTCAGTATTGGACCCAGCAGTACAGGGTTGTGTGTGACAAATCTTTCTGGATTGCATGTCATTGCCTTAATGTTGCCATTGAAGTCTCCTGATGTAGTTATTGGAGTTTCCTGGTGTAGTTATTGGAGTATTGATCCTGGGAATGTTTAGCTTTCCATTTCATTCATATGCACAGCAGATGCCCTTGTGCAGGGCGACTAGAACGTTCACTTGCGGTTCTGTCTGACAATCCCTCCCTCCCTCCCTCCCTCCCTCCCTCCCTCCCTCCCTCCCTCCCTCCCTCCCTCCCTCCCTCCCTCCCTCCCTCCCTCCCTCCCTCCCTCCTCTACTTATATCACTCATCAGGACAGACAAACCACTGGGTGTCTCAGGGAGAGAAGAACTATGTGGTCATTGAATTGAACACGTCAGGGGTTGAAAAATAGCCTTGGATCCCTTTGAGAAGCAGCCCTCCGCAGAGGGACTTTCACTCCAGCAGCAGATGCATTACTGCGTTAGTAGGTTGCCTATTAAATACCTTCTCTCAATTGCCCATTATTTCCCCCAATAAAACCGGTGCAGACTGCATGATTTCTTTCCTTTCTCCCGTCTTTTTGTTGCGGAAAACATGCTTCAAATGCAACGTTGGGGGAAAAAAAAGCCCTTAATGAAGTGAAACGTTTGATGTTCTAAATAAAAAACAGACTGGCTTATGGGTGAAAGGCACAGCAGCAAATGCAGTGGTTGATCATAGGTGTGGAAAGCCAATCTTTTAAAAAGCCAAAATAAAAAATGTCCTTCTCAGAAACTCTGCCAAAAAAAGCCCCCCCCCCCCCCCCCCCCCCCCCACCCTTCTTCCCCCTTCTTCCCCCTTCTTCCCCCTTCTTCCCCCATCTCCTTATACCTCCCATCCCTTGGGCCATCGGTAGTAGTCTTATTATGCAATTACTGCTAGGTAAATGCGCCTCCGCCCCAAAGTCTGGGTGGAGTACTCACATCCTACTCACACACGCCACGCTGCACCACTGATTTAACCAGGTAAGTGGCATATGGGCATGGTAAGACGGGGGGAACAACGCTTAGCCTGCCTTGATGAAATGACACCGGCTGTAGAGTACAAGACGAAACATCCTGCCGTTGATTATTAACGTCTGTTGATGGGGTCTCATCAGGAACCAGTGTCTTAGACTAGAGATGGGAAAAGAAGGAAGATGATTAAGAATCACAGCCATCATGCCCCACTTTTGTGTGTTAGGAGAGAGAAAATCGTTCTATTCATAATTCATACCCTCAATTACTATTAATAAAGTGATATCTCGGCTAGTGGAATGAGCACGGGACAATTACATGTAGCGTATGGCATTAACATTTTTCTATTTGAACATTTTCCAGCCTCAATTTCTCTTCTTAGAGTTAATAAGAGAGATCATCCCCTTGACTTTGTCATGGAATTATTGTATGGATATAATATTCCAATGTATTAGCCTTGTGTGATGTATTCGACCCTGTTAATTGGGACTCTGGTGGGAGAGTGTGATGAGTGCCCTCAGTGACGATGTCGGGAATTGCGGCGTTGAGAAGAGAACATAAGAAAGGGGGCTAGGTAGAGTTCTGTTGGCTCCTCTCGGGAGTGAAGGTCAAAGCAATAGTCTCTAAAGTCCTGTGAAGTTTCAATGAAGACCCACTGACGGCACATGCATCATCTATACAGATATAAGATTTGTCCCATATGGCATCATATTCCCTAGTGCACTACTTTTGAACAGGGCTCACTATGTAGGGAATAGGGTGCCATTTGGGATGCAGATATAGATCGGCACTCCATTCCTTCTTGTCTCTCAAATGGCCCTCTAAACGGCATTGCAGCCAGTAGTACCAGCTACCAGCCAGGCAGTCAGTCTAGCTTTGGCTGCACTGACTGAGGGAGAGTGCCCTGCTCTGTAGCTCTGGGGAGCAGCCTGTCTGTCTTGTTTCAATCTGTGCTGTCCCTGGATCTGAATGTGATGGTGACTTGCACACTTGGCATCCATCCTAGGACCCCATTAGACCCGCACCTGCCTGCCAGTCAGGAGGCTAGATCTGGAACTCAGGACCCAGCTCAGCCCTTCCTCACAGAAACATACTCCACTTGGTGCAGGTGCCAAGCACAAAAAACCCACAAGGAACCAATTCGTTGGGACAGAAAAAAGTCAACTTTAATATGAAAAGGAAAGTTCAAACGGCAGTGTAGTATGTTCTGGTGTGTTGGTTGGTACTACTGCTGCTTGTGTTTATCAGGTATAGTAGGCGCCACGTGCCGTTCCTTGGGCCACAGCTATAATAGGTGGTTTACTCTGCTTTCTGGTTTCTAGGGAAACATTTAATGGCCTCTTAATATAAAAAACATATTCAGCGAGCGCTTGTAAAAGGTTACAGATTGACAGCTTTGCAGACTCCCAGTGTTTTGGCCCTCTCTTGTTTTAGAGGTGGGCAAAGGAACTGGTGAGATGGTAGCGGTGGCTCCCAGCAGCAGTTCTCCATACAGGGGTGACGGTCAGCCATTATGCCCCCTTGTCCCTTGAGGGTACCATAACAGTGGTAATAGCCCTCCCTGCTTTCTGTGGCTGGTTAGTGGGGTAACCCCACCCCTCATCCATGTGCCAACCTGACTCACAGCTGTGCTGCTTTTCCACTTGGACATCTAATCCCTCTAGCTTTCCTCTCAAAGGAACAACGGGCATTATGTAACTCCAGTTGAATTTCAATTTCCATGTCCTTATTTCACTAAAAGAGTCACCCCTTCTCCCCTTTTCCCCCACCATGCACCCCAAAAATCCCATCACCCTCACCATACAATTTTTTATTCTGAAAAATTCCCTACTCTTTATTTCCCTCATCTTAACAGGGGCAGCGTTGCTCTCCCCCCGCACGTGGCCTGCCAGGCAGTGCTTATAAAAGCTAGACTTCAATGAATGAACCCACAACGGGGTGCCTTGCACCCCGCCCGCATATCTGGTTTGATTTTAAAGCTAAATTACTAAATTCCTGCCTTCCCTTTTGGAAAGCGCAGTGGAACATCGGCTCCATAAAATACTGGGTGGGGTTGTTGGATTGTGGGGCTCCTGGTGACGGTTAGCTGTGTGGTTTGTCTGAGCCCCATGGGGCTTGTCTGGGCACTGTGTGGGTGCTGTAAACCAGGAAGCTGTGCTGTAAACAAAGCCGGCATGGAGGCTGCAGAGCATGGAGACTAGACTGCAGGGGTAGCCGACGGGGCCCTGGCTGAGAGCCGGGAGGGACACTACCACTCTCCTCCTCTCTGCTCTGGGGGTAAACAGACTAGTGGCCCTGGCTTGGCCCTTGGCTCCCACCGCTCTCTGTGCCCTCCTTTATTTTTCATGATGTGGATAAAAGGTATGGTCAGGACACCGGCAAGCCCTTTAAGACTGGAGGGCACCCACAATGACTGGCTCCTCTGACTGTGGTACAGAGATTTACTCATGGGCGACGGCTGGAGAGATCTAGTCATACAGCTAAGGGAACCAAGAAACCTCCACCTACTAATACCATTTTACAAGGAAATATATATGCTTAACCTCATACTTAGAGGTAACTATGTAGCTTGGCTGAGAAGTGAATCCTGTCTGTGGAGCTCTCTGCTGTACCAGCCTCCTCTCACCCTGGCAGCCCGGAGCCTCAGGCATTACATACGGGCCGCCATGTCGCTGTCTGTTTCAATGACGACCAATTACACTGCCTTCAAGCATGTCTATTACAAGCTCCAATATTAGTCATAGTCATGTCTTAGTCACTTTGTACTGCGTGCAGTCAGGCATCATTCTGGGCGCAGAAACTCTCTTTCTCTTCAACTCTAATTCTGACACGTTCTGGGCTAAAGTTCCCAGCCTATTTGATTTTCTGATACATTTTTCTAATATATTTTAGTTCTGGTTTATAAGGTTCTCATAGCCACCCAGCTGGCACAGGAAAAGAAAGGTATTAGGGAAACAATCTCATAACAATCAAAGTTTTAAAAAAATATGGCCTCCCCTCAAACAATCTTGAAATGTCATGGCAAATTGGAAAAGACCTGTTGCTATTTCATTGTGCATGGAAACACAAGAAAAAAGTGTTTCGCTAATTCCCCCCGCCATGTTACAGCGTGTGGAGCTATCTATCCTTCTAGACACGTTTAATGGGTCTTTGGCTGCTCTGACCGTGATATAAATCTGTCATAATTTATTAGAAATACTAAAGAAGAAGAGCAACATTAATCACCCTTTCTTGTTTATTAAAGCAATAAAGGTTTCACTGAGTGGTTTATCACCTCGCACCAGATTTGGAGAAGACAGGGCTTTGTAGTGTAGGGTGTCTCACTCAGAGTGACTAGTGCAATTACACAATGGGCTGCATCTCAATGGCCTGCACAGGGCTTTGGTCAAAAGTAGTGCCACTAAATAGGGAATCAGGTGTCATTTGGGACGCTGACCACGGTAACACTCTAACTCAGAGTCACTAGTGCAATTACACCATGCTAGCACTCTGAGTGCACCCCTCCCTCCCTCTCTCCCTCCCTCCCAGGGAGGGTATAGGGAGAACAGGAAGGCTGTGACTCTGGAGCACAAGTTTTATTGTGTTCTCAGGAAGTATGACATAATTCTGGCCTTTGACCCAACACAGGCAGCAACGGCAGCATACTGCTTATTAGACAGGGGACATCTATATTGACTCCTCTCCTTCTATAGTGCTGATGTAAGGCACTATTACACCTGAGATGCCTGACAATGTGCAGATAGGAGCTTAGTGGTGGGGGTTCAGCATACTGTACTATGCACTGAGGGTAGAGTCTGACCTCCAGTGAAAGTCCCAGGTGGCTGTATTCTGCACATTCACCTGACCTGAAGAAAGATAATGTAAAATGGCCACGATTGTGATTTTTTGTTTTACCAAAGATCAATAATTCATTAAGACATTAACTGCATGGCCAAAAGTATGTGGACACCTGATCATTGAACATCTCATTCCAAAATCAGGGGAATTAATATGGAGTTGGTCTCCCCTTTGCTGCTATAACAGCCTCCACTCTTCTGGGAAGGCTTTCCACTAGATGTTGGAACACTGCTGCGGGGACTTGCTTCCAATCAGCAACGAGCATTAGTGAGGTCGGCACTGATGTTGGGCGATTAGGCCTGGCTCGCAGTCGGAGTTCCAACAGCAAAGTTGTTTAATGGGGTTGAGGTCAGGGCTCTGTGCAGGCCAGTCAAGTTCTTCCACACTGATCTCGACCAACAATGTCTGTATGGTCCTCGCTTTGTGCACGGGTGCATTGCCATGCTGAAACAGGAAAGGGCCTTTCCCAAACTGTTGCCACGAAGTTGGAAGCACAGAATTGTCTACAATCTTATTGTATGCTGTAGCTTTAAGATTTCCCTTTACTGGAACTAAGGGGCCTAGCCCGAACCATGAAAAACAGCCCAGACCATTATTCCTCCACCACCAAAATTTACAGTTGGCACTATGCATTGGGGCAGGTAGCATTCTCCTGGCATCCGCCAAACCCAGATTTATCCATCGGACTGCCAGATGGTGAAGCGGGATTCATCACTCCAGAGAACTTGTTTCCACTGCTCCAGAGTCCAATAGAGGCGAGCTTTACACCACTCCAGCCAGGGAGTCAGTCTAGCTTTGGCTGCAGTGACTGAGCAGGGCATTGTGCATGGTGATCTTAGGCTTGTGTGCGGCTGCTCGTCCATGGAAACAAACCCATTTCAAGAAGCTCCCAACCATCAGTTCTTGTGCTGATGTTGCTTCCAGAGGCAGTATGGAACTCAGTAGTGAGTGTTGCAACCGAGGACAGATGATTTTTACATGCCAAGCGCTTCAGCACTCAGCGGTCCTGTTCTGTGACTTTCTGTGGCCTACCACTTCGCGGCTGAACCGCTGTTGCTCCTAAACGTTTCCACTTCACAATAACAAGACTTACAGTTGACCGGGGAAGCACTTGCTGGGCAGAAATTTGACTAATTGACTTGTTGGCAAGGTGGCATCCTATGATTGTGCCACATTGAAAGTCACCGAGCTCTTCAGTAAGGCACTTCTACTGCCAATGTTTGTCTATGGAGATTGCATGGCTGTGTGCTTGGTTTTATACACCTGTCAGCAACGGGTGTGGCTGAAATGGCCAAATCCACTCATTTGAAAGGGTGTCCAAAGACTTTTGTAGATCTAGTGTATCTTTCAATTTGTCGACATCTCATCTAGAAATCTCTGTTTATAATTTCCATTGATCTAAAAAGGGGTGATCAGATTCAAGGACATCAGGGAACAGTCACAACCCTCAGCGTATGTAAACAAAGCAGTTACCTCTGACATTGAAGGAAGGGGGAGGCAGTATATTATGAGTGTTTCTGTATTCAGCGCTGGTCCTATCTGGATGTTTTATCTGTACAGAGGAGGGATACAGACAGACAGAGATTGATATAGACTGATAACAACCTCGATCTCCAGCCTTAATGGATGATTGCTTTCTCTGTTTTTCAGCCGGGCCACCATATCAAAGCTCAATCGTAAGATGGGCCTGAAAGACATGGCCCTTGCTGTTCGCAATCACCACAATCATAAATTCAGAAACCCCCATTTGGCTTTGAATAATGTCATCTTAATTTTAATTTTTGCTCTGTATAACATAAGAATATAATGATTTTTTTTATGCCCCTGACATATTGTTTGGAGGGTGACATAAAACCCCAATGACATGTGACATTTGGAAAAGGTCACTCAGCCCATCTCGGCTCACGTCTGTCTTCATAACGCTGGCACTTGTCATATTGGAACTGGCATCACCAATCTTTGTCTTGCGCTGGAAACCCACCTCCCACCCTTTTTGCTCCTTTCTTTCCCCTGGTTGTGTTAGGCTTTGTTTTTCAGTGGCTTTTTTCAGGAAGAGGGGGATAGAATTGTCACTGTAGGGAGAGATGGAGATGAAGCCTTATAGTCCCCCCTCAGGGGCCCTGGGGGGCCACAGGCAGCATGCAGCATGTCAACCCCAGCTGGAGAGAGAGGGATGGATGGCTGGAGAGAGGGATGACAGGGAGAAGGGCTAATACTAATTTGATAAATACGTCAGATGACAGAAATGGGTGGATTTGACAAGGGGTGATCTGCTGGAATTAAAGGAAATTGTGTCTGAAATTGCATCTTTTGGGGGGCTGTCAGCACACTAAACTGAAACGTGTTTAAAGGAAGGGGAATTTTGAAGCATACATGCAGTTTAGCGTTTTGCAATCACCACAATGTGTTAGAAAAGTTATTCACACAGTTTAAAGGAGCGTTTTTACTCAGAGAAAGTAGCAGATTATCGGAAAAATAAGATACATATAAAAAATACATAATGACAAAAACGGCTGACAATGTTATTCAATGTTAAATACAGGGACATTTTATGTTAATTATTAATCACACAGATAGGTTTTTTAAAATGTATTAAATATCTCTATCACAGTTGAAGAAATGTAACCTGTCAAAAGAGAAACCATCCTCCCCTGCCTCTCTTTTCCCTGTATCTCTTGACTGTCCTCTGTTACTTCATCCTGCTGTGCAGTGCCAACCTGACAACCCTCTGCTTCAAAACTAGACTTTTCTGACAACTGTATCTTATGGTCTTAAAATAGCTGACCCCTGGCCTCAATTTCTCAACGGATGTTTATTGATTAGGACACACCCCTTAGGAGGACATGAAATATGCATTTTGATACAGGTGTGGGGCCTGGGGTCGTAAATTGCATGAGGAGCTGAAGGCCTGGAGGGAGTTGTAGCAGGGCTGGGATGCTGGGGGGCTGGAGGGACTTTTAGCAGGCCTGGAAGGCTGGAGTGCTGGGGGCTGAGGGGCTGGAGGGATGGTGGGCTGGAAGGTTGAGGAGCTGGAGGGCTGAGGGGATGGAGGGCTGAGGGGATGGAGGGCTGAGGGGATGGAGGGCTGGAGAGCTGAGGGGCTGGAGGGGTCAGTATCTGGGGGGCTGGAGGGTGGTGGGGTGAGGGGCTGGAGGGGTGAGGGGGTGGTGGGGTGAGGGGCTGGAGTGGTGATGGGGTGAGGGGCTGGAGTGGTGGTGGGGTGAGGGGCTGGAGGGGTGGTGGGGTGAGGGGCTGGAGTGGTGATGGGGTGAGGGGCTGGAGGGGTGGTGGGGTGAGGGGCTGGAGTGGTGATGGGGTGAGGGGCTGGAGTGGTGGTGGGGTGAGGGGCTGGAGGGGTGGTGGGGTGAGGGGCTGGAGTGGTGATGGGGTGAGGGGCTGGCGGGTGGTGGGGTGAGGGGCTGGAGTGGTGATGGGGTGAGGGGCTGGAGTGGTGATGGGGTGAGGGGCTGGAGGGGTGGTGGGGTGAGGGGCTGGAGTGGTGATGGGGTGAGGGTTTGCAGCAGGGCTGTAATGTACAGGTTGTAACACTCAGTGCTTACGCCCTGACAGTTTTAATGGCAATGGCCATATTATAGAGAGAGCGAAGAGAGTAAAAGGGGTCCTTTATGTGGACCACCCTGTGACAGAGGCAAATATCCCTGCGCGCGTATGTCTGTTTGCACATATATGCATGTGTTTTGGTAACACGTGGTCATAACCATGTCATAATATGTCATAACAGCTGACATAACTTGTCATACATGTTATAATATGGTCATGACCCATATTTTTACACCTGTTGTGACATATATTGCATTATTTTATGGATGGTTATGAAACCTACATAAGAGTGTCAAAAACCACAAAACCTACCGCGGTAGTTATTTTATGGCTGGTTATGACACCTACAGAAGAGTGTTAAAACACACAAAACCTACCACACAAAATTCCGCTACACCATATAGCCTACTCCTCAACAGTATTTTTATTATATATTATATTATCCCAATTTTGAGGGGGGGGGGGGGAATTTTACCCCTTTTTTGTGATATCCAATTGGTTGGTACAGTCTTGTCCCATCGCTGCAACTCCCGTATGGGCTTGGGAGAGGCAAAGGTCGAGAGTCGTGTGTCCTACGAAACACGACGGACTGATCGCTTAACCCAGAAGCCAGCCACACCAATGTATCAGAGGAAACACAGTACAGCTGGCGACCAAAGTCAGCGTGCATGCACCCGGCCGCTACAAGGAGTCGCTAAAGCGTGATGGGACAAGGATATCCCAGCCCGGCTAAACCCTCCCTTAACCCAGACGACGCTGTGCCGCCTCATGGGTCATGGCCGGCTGCGACACAGCCCTGGATGGAATCCGGATCTGTAGTGACGCCTCTAGCCCCACTAGGGAGGCTACATTTTCAGAAATTAACCAAATTAAATAATCATTGTAATTGCGCAGATATTGATGTCAGACATGGACCTACTACCCGTGTTCTTTGCTGTTGATGACTGGGATGAATGCAGGAGCAGAGTTCATGAGCAGGACATAACAACCTCTTTTTGACTGATGACTGACACAAGGGCATGTTTGTGATAGGTATATCTGGTTTACATGATTGTGATGATTGTGATGCTTACATGTGTGTGTGTGTGTGTACACATGTACACATGTAGCAGATACGCCCCTGCGTGGGTGTACCCCAAACGAGTCAGTCAGGCTAATTAAGCACAGCTGCCGACTAACAAATCAGGCTGATGTTAATGATAACTGCTTAACGCTAATGAGGATCTGAGACTTACTGTTGTGTTCATGGAGGCTGGCGTTCGTTAACAGCAGTGGTATGTATATTTCTAGCCTGTTTCCAGATCAGTGGCTGACGGTGCCGTTTATAAGGGAGGACTATACTTCTTCTTTTTTTACTAACACAGCCTTATTTCTACTACAGCATATTAGATGACTGTCATTCACATTCCATTCACTCAGTTCAATGTAACAGTGATAGGTTTAGGCTACTACATGATACTCATACTCAGATTTTCTCTCTACCCATCATGAGGTTGCTACAACCTAGCCTATAAATGAATGTTTACAATGTAGGTTCACAGGTCGAGAGAATTTTGTGTAATGAAGGTGATAGACAGTGACACATTCAATTCCGCCTTGCACACTCTGCTTTTATATACAGCAGTCACATAACAATGATACTTTACCAAACATGGGCTCTTTAATCCCACCCCTCAGCCACCCTCAGCCCACCTATCACCATAGACCTCAGCTCTTTAATCCCACCCCTCAGCCACCCTCAGCCCACCTATCACCATAGACCTCAGCTCTTTAATCCCACCCCTCAACCACTCTCAGCCCACCTATCACCATAGACCTCAGCTCTTTAATCCCACCCCTCAGCCACTCTCAGCCCACCTATCACCATAGACCTCAGCTCTTTAATCCTACCCCTCAGCCACCCTCAGCCCACCTATCACCATAGACCTCAGCTCTTTAATCCCACCCCTCAGCCACCCTCAGCCACTATCAGCCCACCTATCACCATAGACCTCAGCTCTTTAATCCCAACCCTCAGCCACTCTCAGCCCACCTATCACCATAGACCGCAGCTCTTTAATCTCACCCCTCAGCCACTCTCAGCCCACCTATCACCATAGACCTCAGCTCTTTAATCCCAACCCTCAGCCACTCTCAGCCCACCTATCACCATAGATCTCAGCTCTTTAATCCCAACCCTCAGCCACTCTCAGCCCACCTATCACCATAGACCGCAGCTCTTTAATCCCACCCCTCAGCCACTCTCAGCCCACCTATCACCATAGACCTCAGCTCTTTAATCCCAACCCTCAGCCACTCTCAGCCCACCTTTCACCAGAGACCTCAGCTCTTTAATCCCACCCCTCAGCCACTCTCAGCCCATCTCATCTATCACCATAGACCTCAGCTCTTTAATCCCACCCCTCAGCCACTCTCAGCCCACCTATCACCATAGACCTCAGCTCTTTAATCCCAACCCTCAGCCACTCTCAGCCCACCTATCACCATAGACCTCAGCTCTTTAATCCCAACCCTCAGCCACTCTCAGCCCACCTATCACCATAGACCGCAGCTCTTTAATCCCACCCCTCAGCCACTCTCAGCCCACCTATCACCATAGACCTCAGCTCTTTAATCCCACCCCTCAGCCACTCTCAGCCCACCTATCACCATAGACCTCAGCTCTTTAATCCCACCCCTCAGCCACTCTCAGCCCACCTATCACCATAGACCTCAGCTCTTTAATCCCACCCCTCAGCCACTCTCAGCCCACCTATCACCATAGACCACTCTCACTTGGTTTCCAATTGTGCTGTGATGTTTTACATCATTTTGAACCTTTCTAATCGCATAGTTACCCACAAAGTTTGAGTTAAAATGAAAACCTTTCCTATGAGTATTAATATATTATTGATTGACTGGCTATGGCTTTCCAAATCGCCCAACACTGCTATTTGTAAGGTTTTTTTTAAGTGAATGTTGGGATTTTTGAACCATTCCTGCACCTGTGACCAGAAATAAACTACATAGGGGAAATACCAGAATAAATTATCTAGTGATTCTGTCTCTTCGCAGCAAAATCTACCGAGCTGAGATTGTTGTATGCCACATATATATAGCATTCTGTTGGAGGCAAGAATTTTGTATAATAATTTAAATTGAAAAACTCTAAGTGTTGAATCAAGTGTTGTTTTTTGTATCCGTTCATAAACCATATGCCATGGAATCGATACATCGAAAATCTCTTCCCATTTTTTTGCAACCTGCCTGGCGCAGCTGTCAACTTTTTTGTAAATTCTTTTCATCTAATTTTGTATCTTTAATATATGGCAGACAAACAAGTTCCCTACCGTCTCCCTCTTCCACTTGCCTCCTTCATTTTTGTGGTAATGCTGCAATCAGGTTATTGGTCTGGATTGAGCAGACATTCCCATATATGTTCGATGGCTGCATACAGTGCCTCTGGAAAGGTTTTAGACCCCTTGACCTTTTCTGCATTTTGTTAGCTTTCTGCCTTATTCTAAAATTGATTAAATCGTTTTTTCCCTCATCAATCTAAACACAATACCCCATAATGACAATGCAAAAATAGGTTTGTAGAAATTTTTGCACATTTCTAAAAATACAAAAAAATTGAAATATCACATTTACATAAGTATTCAGACCCTTTACTGAGTACTTTGTTGAAGCACCTTTGGCAGTGATTACAGCCTTGAGTCTCCTTTGGTATGACGCTACAGGCTTGGTACACCTGTATTTAGGGAATTTCTCCCATTCTTCTCTGCAGATCCTCTCAAGCTCTGTCAGGTTGGATGGGGAGCGTTGCTGCACAGCTATTTTCAGGTCTCTCCAGAGATGTTTTGATTGGGTCCAAGTCCGGGCTCTGGCTGGGCCACTCAATGACATTCAGAGACTTGTCCTGAAGCCACTCCTGCGTTGTCTTGGCTGTGTGCTAAGGGTTGTTGTCCTGTTGGAAGGTAAACCTTCGCAACTGTCTGAGGTCCTTAGAGCTCCGGAGCAGGTACTCTGTACTTTTCTCTGTACTTTTCCCCGTTCATCTTTACCTCGATCCTGACTAGTCTCCCAGTCCATGCCTCTGATAAAAATTCTCACAGTATGATGCTGCCACCGCCATGCTTCACCATAGGGATGGTGTCAGGTTTCCTCAAGACGTGACACCTGGCATTCAGACCAAAGAGTTCAATTCTGGTTTTATCAAACCAGAGAAAATGGTTTCTTATGGTCTGAGAGTCTTTAGGTGCCTTTTGGCAAACTCTCAGAGGGCTGTCATCTGCCTTTTACCAAGGAGTGGCTCTACGGACATTTCCTTCGACTTCATGGCTAGGTTTTTGCTCTGACATGAACTTTCAACTGTGGGACCTTATATAGACAGGTGTGTGCCTTTCCAAATCATGTTCAATCATTTGAATATACCACAGGTGGACTCCAATCAAGTTGTAGAAACATCTCAAGGATGATCAATGGAAACAGGATGCACCTGAACACAATTTTGAGTCTCATAGCAAAAGGTCTGAATATTTATGAAAATAAGGTATTTCCATTTTTTTTTATGTATATGTTTGCAAAAAAATCTAAACCTGTTTTTGCTTTGTCGTTAGGGGGTATTGTGTGTAGATTGCTGAGGATATATATTTTTTCCCAATTTTGAATAAGGATTTAACGTAACAAAATGTGGAAAAAGTCAAGGGGTCTGAATTCTTTCCGAAGGCACTGTATGTGACATAACTCCACCGTTTCTATTCATAATATCATTAATAAATATAATACCATTTCAAAAAATATCCATACAAACGAGTGGTTCCATTGGACAAATTCAGGTTTGTTTATCCATTTCGTTCTGTTTAAGAAATGTTTTTCAACAGAATCGGTGCAATGAATACACCCCTGATCACACGCAAACACAGTTTACTTTCATACCAGACACATGCAAACAGCTCGTTGAATATATAATTTATTCTCGCATCTATCTATACGCCCTCCTCCTCTCACTTTTTCCCCTCGCTTGTGGACTTCTGAGCGGAACACATCAGCTGTCTGTGACCATCCGAAAAAAACTTTCCAAGCCAAACCTTCATATCATAACTGCTAACTGCAACACACAGCCGACATCATTGCCACTTCATAGTCAACATAGCCGTAGCTACTACAACTAAGGCGTTAGTAAACCCGCTACAATCATGCAGAACAGTGTAGTCTGCAGCAATCAGTTTAGCAGTTACACCGGCAGGCCCCAGGGGCAATAAATTATTAAAGCCAAAAGCTTACCTTCACGTGGAAGAGTTCCAGTGTTGGATAGCCAGAGCCAGCTAGGTAACATAGCATCTCTCTCTGTTTGAGCCGGGTCTTTGAGTAGGCCAAACTACCTAGCTGAATTTGACACTAGATAAGTAAGTGAAAGTGAAAAAAATATATACCACAAAATATAGCTCTCTCTCTCAATCTCCCTCTCTCTTTCTTCTCCTTAAATTTGAAATACATTTTTTAAATGTTTCACTATTTTTATTTTTATGAAATTCACTGAGGAGGATGGTCCTCCCCTTCCTCCTCTGAGGAGCCTCCACTAATCCAGATATGTTTGTGCTGTCTTGAACCAGGCTAGGCCATAGAACTCGGCAAAACAGTACAAACAGATCTGGAACCAGGCTAGTGTATTTCTGGGAGTGTAACATGAAGAGTGATGTATTGAGATATGTTGTCCGGCCGTTGGGACGCAGTGGCATGTTGCCCAGCGACCCACCTCTTTGTCATGCTGCTGATGGTTATTTAAAGGAAGGCAGCTGTGTTGGGTCTTCATATTGTGTCTGTGGTATTATAACCCATACTTCCTGTATCACATCACATCACACACACACACACACACATGCGCATGCACGCTGTCACACACGTACCCCCAGCCAGCCAGTGGACTAGCACCTGCCTGTCCGTTACATTAAGGAAAGGGGCCCAGCGTCTGTGGTTTCTGGGGAGACTAACGGACTGACCTCAGTGTAGGTACACCTCTTCCTGTTATTACACAACACCAGCCCCCATTTGTCCCCAGTATATCGCCACACACACCACAGTCCTGTCACTGCTCTCTCCTCTGTGACATAACCGCTGTCCCTCGTTCCTCGGAGAGTGAGAGAGTCCAACCAACACAATTACACACCGTTTTTTATGAAAATGTCTTACAGTACAATATATATTTTAAATAATATTACTGCTTTTAATGACACTGTTATTATCACAGTTACAGTAATAATACCAATTATTTTGGAATGAATTTATTTCCATTACGATAGGATAACTATGTATAAAAACAGAAGGACATACTGCTGCTCCAGACATGATCTGGCGCCAAAAGAAGCTCATGACATGACATGTGTCCTGCCTGTAACGCCAAGCTTGCTGACTCGAGACCTATGTACAGCACCTCTATAGCCTGCCAAACATAAAGTAAAGCAGCTAGCACCTCACCCTCTCCTTAACCTAGCTGACACTCTGCTGCTTAAAGCACAAAGCCCTATGGTCCCTGGTAAAAAGTAGTAAACTAGAAAGAGAATAGGGTGTCATTTGGGACACAACCCTGGCTGTTTTCGGCTTTGATCGAGAGCTTAAGTGAGTTTAGGCCACAGAGTTTCCCCCTGGAAACATTTCAAGCAACTGAGCCATTTCCAAAATAGGCCCCTCCAGGCGTAGATATGTACATATTTCTAGGTATTGTGATCGTAGCTAACTAAAAGTATTCATAAACTGGGGGGTTCAAGCCCTGAATGATGATTGGCTCACAACCGTGGTATATCAGACCGTATACCACGGGCATGACAAAACATACATTTTTACTGCTCTAATTACTTTGGTAACCAGTTTATAATAGCAATAAGGCACCTCTGGGGTTTGTGGTATATGGACAATATACCACGGCTAAGGGCTGTGTCCAGGCACTCTGCGTTGCGTCATGCATAAAAACAGCCCTTAGCCGTGGTACATTGGCCATATACCACACCTCCTCGGGGCTTATTGCTTAAGTTATATCATGCCACCTAGCTTTAATTGGTGCCATTCTGTCTGTGTGTTAGTGTACCTGTGGTGTAAAGTGTGAGACCTGGTTTTGAAAGAGAAATTGTTGACAGACAGACGCATGCAGTCAGAGAGGGCGCTCCTGATAAGGGAAAGCTTGATTGCTAGATTTTTCTATTTTGTTCTGACGTCTCGCATCCACCAACACTGGCCTTTTTAATGTAATATAAAAGAGGGCTGCTGTCTTTTGTTTGCAGTGACGAGGAGTTAGGAGCCTAGCTGCCTCGTGTTATTTGCCAATTTAATGAAACATACTGAAGTTGCTGCCTTGTTTGCGGGATATGTTAGCCGCAAATTGCGCCAGGCAGGCAGTGACGGTGGGATTGGGAGTGATGGGAGTCTGTGTATGTTTGTATGGATGTGAATGTCTTAACAGTATTACCTGGATTAAGGCAAAGCCTAATATTCTTTAATGAAATGATCATTCTGACCCCCACCCCTCCACTCCTCCGTTATCAAAACCTCAGTCCCTGTTTTCTTTCTTTTTGAATTTGCCCCCAAAGTGTTTTCGAATAATTCCATTTGACTAAGATAATTACTGTTTAGTGTTGTACAGAAAATAAACCTACATTCATATATATTATCAGAGGATGCAATAAGTGCCAAGAGGGGTTGAACATCATACGGCCTAATACTCATTGTCCCCCTCCCAATCACGGTCGGTTGTGAAACTGCCTGGAATGGAACCAGGAAGTCTGCAGTGACACCTCAAGCGCTGAGGTGCAATGCCTTAGACCGCTGTGCCACTCGGGAGCAGAGTAGATCGTTTTATACCACCGGTAGGATCCCTTTGTCACTGGAACAGGGTTACGGTTGGAGGTGAGAGAGCTGCGAGGGTTGTGTGTGTTTTTACACTTGTCTCCTTATCATGGCTGCGTGAGCTCTTGGCTGCTTGAGTTGGGAGGAAGAACAGCCCTCGCCCTTTCCCTTCCTAATCTTGTTTGTCATTGCTAAATGAGCTGCCCTTGCTAGGTATGTTAGCAGCTAATGAATTTACAACCTGATAGTGAGGCCTAGGACTGGCTGGGGTCATAGAAAAGGAAGGGAGAAAAAAAGGTAATTCAAATTTATTAGCTACCTTGTCATCTAGCTTCGTCTGTGGTGGGCTTGGTCGTATGGGACCAAAGTATGGTGTAGTATTGCAGTAATCAATTAATTTTTAATCATCTCAGGAGAGATTATGGAGTCTCCCGATGAACTCCAGACTGGCTGGAGTCTGTCAATATACAGGGCATGGGTCACACTGCAATGCACCATGTGTATCCTGGCTTATCAACAGAATACAGCCCAGCCCAGCCCGCTGGCTGCTGTCATGACACCTGGCCTGAATCCCAAATGGCAACCTATTCCCTATATAATGCACTACAAAGGGAAGCGGGTGCATTTGGGACACAGCCCTGGCCTGGACCTGCCATTGTACCGCCACCACCTCCACCACCTCCACCACCTCGCCCTCAACAGCCCCTATTACCCCTATCAATTCATCCACCACATGACACGAGACTTAACTCCTGTAACAAGACATAAGAGAGCTCAAATGGATCGCCCACAGCTCCTTTGAACCCTGAAGCTGAAATGTTCACAGTTCCAGTTTTCACAGGAAATGATTGTTGTTGAACACGGCATCAAAGACCGGACGTTTTTTCCTTCAAAGCCCATTTCCCCTTAGTGTATAGGAAAATAGGCTAATGGGGAATAGATACTAGACTAATGCCCTGTTGGAGGAATACAGATGGATGGATAGGGAAAGGGAAAATAGCTACATGACTTATCGAGTATTACCCTTGGGGTTAATTCTTCACGGACAGTTTTCATGCCAAGCGGTAGCTGATAGTTAAAAGTTAATAACTTTATTGCTTGAAAGGGCCTCATACATCATGGACAGTTTGTTTATCCAGCATTGTGACGGCACACTGTAGACAGGGCTCGGCCCTGCACTGATAAATGGAGATTGCAGGAAGGTGTCCCTCTGTGTGTTCTGTGTCAGTGTGTGTGTCAGTGTGTGTATGTCCCTGTGTGTGTGTGTGTGTTCCTCTGACATATTAAGCAATGTTTTTAGCTCATTGATTAATGGATATTATTATTATTTTTTTTAACCTATTTCCTTTACCCCTTTAAAAAAAAAGAAAACGTACATACAAAACATAATTAGGTATATATATGAGCACCCACATATATGTATTTATTTATTTATTGTGCTTAAATTTTTACTTTGTCTAGGTCTGAAGTGTGACTGGGCTGTTTCTCCCTGAGCCTCAGTGACCTGTAGTCTGGGGGACATACAGTAATGTAGATATGTGTGTGGAGAGAGAGAGTCTTGGCTCAGACCAGCCAGGCTAGCCAAAGCCCCAATTCCTTTCAGCAGCTCATGGGGCTCTGAGGCTAGGTCCCAGCACTGTAAATTAGCTGCCTTGTCTGGAGGTTTGCAGTGTTAATAGCTCAAGGTCACTGCCATAAACCGGAGGAGCCAGAGAAGGCCGCCCAGCCCAGCCCAGCTCCGCTCCGCTTGCGCCAGAGCTGCTGGCGGGTGATGGTGGGGGTGATTAGGGGAGACCAGATCGTTTCAGTAGAATATATTGCAGGGTGGTCGTGACACTGCACCCTGCCGCAGTTGTCAACAACGCAGATCTCCCACTGTTCTCTCCGGACCAACCGGCATCAATCTATCTCCCCTCTATTTATGTTAAGCTGTCTCTCTGATCTTAAAGAGCACAAGGTTTTCCTCTGCCATGCAACACCTGCTTCAAGATCTCCAAAGGGAGAAATGCACCTATCTAACAGGGCCAGATGGGATGCTGTGAAGAATGTGGCCCCTACAGGTAGCCTGCTGCTGCGTGTACGACTGAACGGCCACTTTAAGTTGTGATGGGTGAGTCATCACCAGACGATGCCCACGCTCTCCTTCTTTCACAACACACCACTCCTTCCCCAGTTCCTCCCTCCCTTCCCCCCAGGCCCTGCCACTGCTCTCCACCAGACCAGCGTGCAGCTGTGGTTCTGTTGGTGCCACCGTCCCCACCGTCCCTGTCACAATAGAACCATTAACAATGGGCCACAAAGACACAAAGAGACCAGTGCACTGCCCACCTCTTAAACACACTGCATTGTTCCTGCTGGCCAGCGACGCTGCCTCGGACCACTCAATCAGTCATAGGGTGTGAATAAAACTAGACTAAATAACTACACATGTATGGATGGTAGGGGTGGAATGTGAAGCATTACTATATATGTATGTATATTTCTTTCTTTTACAATTTGAAAATGGAAATAATGAATCAGGACGATAACTGAGGATGTGCATACTCGGAACAGCGAGCAGGCGGAGGTTTCATTTTTCAACAATATTGAATTATAGAAATGGTCCTCAGTCAAGTGAAAAATAAGAAGTCAGATTCTCTCTGTGTGCTTGAGTGTGTCTCTGTGTCAGTGTCTCTGTGTGCATTGTACAGCCCAATCTGTGGTGCTGAGGCAGAGGCTGAGCATATTGTTTTCCGCCTGAGAGTGCTCTGTAATTCAGGCTCAGTGAACCTCCAGCTCCCCTGACTGGCTCCCGGTCCCCACCAGACCTGTTGATGGGGCCCTTCCGTCAGCCCGCGGGAGGCTGAGTGATGAATGTCCCTTATCGCTATTGTCATTGTAATAGCTCCACAACAGGCCTGTGAGATGGGGAATGGGACAGAGTTATCACCGGCTCCTACAGGGGAAGAATACACATTGTAATAGCTCCACAACAGGCCTGTGAGATGGGGAATGGGACAGAGTTATCACTGGCTCCTACAGGGGAAGAATACACATTGTAATAGCTCCACAACAGGCCTGTGAGATGGGGAATGGGACAGAGTTATCACCGGCTCCTACAGGGGAAGAATACACATTGTAATAGCTCCACAACAGGCCTGTGAGATGGGGAATGGCACAGAGTTATCATCGGCTCCTACAGGGGAAGAATACACATCAAGCTGCCAATCACCCACCCTGAAAATTGCTCTGAGATTTGAGTCCCCAGACAGCCAGCTAGACAACATCCAACTCTCCCTCTCCTCTCACTGCTGCTACGCTCCTCTCCTCCATTTCTTTATTTCACCTTTTTTTAATGCTTAAACTCCTAAACACCACCACCTCCTGCCAATCGCTGAGAGCTTTTCTCCTTCCCCTCCTCCTCGCCGACCCTGTTATCCAAGACGGCTCAAATAGAGCTGCTCAGCTCGTCTCTGTAGCGTAAGTTTGTAGGAGAGATGAGAGGCAGAGTCTACATCCCAAATGGCACCCTATTCCCTCCATAGTGCACTACATTTGACTCTATGGGCCCTGGTTAAATTAGTGCACTACATAGGGAATAGGGTGTCATTTGGGACACAAGCACTGAAGGGGGTTAATGTGTGAGCACCATCAGAAACCATTCTCAGGCTCTTTAATTTTCTATTGATCGGCCGTGCACCCGTTCTGAACTGAGAACGTGGTACGATACACCGGGGAGAGACAAGGGGCTTTAAAGCCTCTCGCTGCCTCCTCCTCTACTACCTCATACCGTACGGTCAGACCCAGACCCAGGGCTGAGGATGAGGAGGCTAGTACCGTATCAGATCGCCCTGCCGCTATACTGCTACACACTTAGTGACTAGGACCCCTAATCAGAGGGGTTAAAGAGAGCGAGGGACAGCTTAAATAGGAGCAGCCGAAGAGTAACGTCTCCCTCTACTGTTCCAACTCATATCACACTCTGAGAGGAGGAGGAGAGAGGAGACGGAGGCTGAGCCCCATAGACAGAGCC
>NC_092166.1:22007830-22022830 GCF_045791955.1 Oncorhynchus clarkii lewisi | reverse complement strand
CTGTCCTCTCCCCTCCCCGTCCTGTCCTGTTCTCTCCTCTCCTGTTCTGTTCTCTCCTCCTGTCCTGTTCTGTCCTCTCCTCCTGTCCTGTCCTGTTCTGTTCTGTCCTCCTGTCCTGTCCTGTCCTCTACTTCTGTCCTATCCTGTCCTCTCCCCTCACCGTCCTGTCCTGTCCTCTCCTCCTGTCATGTCCTGTTCTGTTCTGTCCTCTCCTCCTGTCCTGTCCTCTCCTCCTGTCCTGTCGTGTCCTCTCCTCTTGTCCTGTTCTGTCCTCTCCTCCTGCTCTGTCCTCTCCTCCTGTCCTGTCATCTCCTCTTGTCCTGTTCTGTCCTCTTGTCCTGTCCTGTCCTCTCCTCCTGGCCTGTCCTCTCCTCTTGTCCTGTTCTGTCCTCTTGTCCTGTTCTGTCCTCTCCTCCTGTCCTGTCCTCTCCTCCTGTCCTGTCCTCTCCTCTTGTCCTGTTCTGTCCTCTCCTCCTGTCCTGTCCTCTCCTCTTGTCCTGTTCTGTCCTCTTGTCCTGTTCTGTCCTCTTGTCCTGTTCTGTCCTCTCCTCCTGTCCTGTCCTGTCCTCTCCTCCTGTCCTGTCCTCTCCTCTTGTCCTGTCCTGTCCTCTCCTCCTGTCCTGTCCTCTTGTCCTGTCCTGTCCTCTCCTCCTGTCCTGTCCTCTCCTCCTGTCCTGTCATCTCCTCTTGTCCTGTTCTGTCCTCTTGTCCTGTCCTGTCCTCTCCTCCTGGCCTGTCCTCTCCTCTTGTCCTGTTCTGTCCTCTTGTCCTGTTCTGTCCTCTCCTCCTGTCCTGTCCTCTCCTCCTGTCCTGTCCTCTCCTTTTGTCCTGTCCTCTCCTCTCCTCCTGTCCTGTCCTCTCCTTCTGTCCTGTTCTGTCCTCTCCTCCTGTTCTGTCCTCTCCTCCTGTCCTCTCCTCTTGTCCTGTTCTGTCCTCTCCTCCTGCTCTGTCCTCTCCTCCTGTCCTGTCCTCTCCTCTTGTCCTGTTCTGTCCTCTTGTCCTGTTCTGTCCTCTCCTCCTGTCCTGTCCTCTCCTCCTGTCCTGTCCTTTCCTCTTGTCCTGTCCTGTCCTCTCCTCCTGTCCTGTCCTCTCCTCTTGTCCTGTCCTGTCCTGTCCTCTCCTCCTGTCCTGTCCTCTTGTCCTGTCCTGTCCTCTCCTCCTGTCCTGTCCTCTCCTCCTGTCCTCTCCTCTCCTCTCCTCTCCTCCTGTCCTGTCCTCTCTTCCTGTCCTGTCCAGTACAGTTCTGTCCTCTCCTCCTGTCCTGTCCTCTCCTTTTGTCCTGTCCAGTACAGTCCTGTCCTCTCCTTTTGTCCTGTCCAGTACAGTTCTGACCTCTCCTCCTGTTCTGTCCTCTCCTCCTGTCCTGTCGTCTCCTCCTGTCCAGTACAGTCCTGTCCTCCCCTCCTGTCCTCTCCTTTTGTCCTGTCCTGTCCTGTCCTGTCCTGTCCTCTCCTCCTGTCCTGTCCTCTTGTCCTGTCCTGTCGTCTCCTCCTGTCCAGTACAGTCCTGTCCTCCCCTCCTGTCCTATCCTGGCTACCACAGCATTGTATTGAGAGATGTCTAACTAGTAGCCTGCCTGGTTATTATTCCCCTGCTTTAGTGTTTTGACCCCCTGGCCATATTTCTGAGGCTCAGTGCTCCTGACACAGTCCGTCTGGCAGATGAGAATGGGAGGGAGAATGGGAGGGAGAATGGGGGTGATGTGTGTGTGTGTGTGTTTGTGTGTGTGTGTGTGTGTGTGTGTGTGTGTGTGTGTGTGTGTGTGTGTGTGTGTGTGTGTGTGTGCCTGCTTGTGCATGAATGCTTCCATACATGTCTGTGTGTGGAAGGGAGGTTTATCCCTCCCCTCCACTCTAGACAGGTGCCATGTTAACAGCGCTAGCTGTGCAGTGAGCCCCAGCCGCTGTGGCCCCAGTCAAGGGGGAGGTGGAGGGGAAAAGGCGGAGGTCTATCTACTCTGGGCTTAGGCTGTAAATGGCTTGTGTGATGGAGGTGTTAGCCTGTACTGTAGCTGACAGATGAGCGCAGGCTAGGAACAGGAAATCCCTGCTACTCTCCTCCTGCATGCCTGCCTGCTGTGGAAGTGGGCGCTCAGGGGTCGGGGATTGTGTGGGTTGGGCTGGGGTGGTGTGTGTGTGTGTGTGTGTGTGTGTGTGTGTGTGTGTGTGTGTGTGTGTGTGTGTGTGTGTGTGTGTGTGTGTGTGTGTGTGTGTGTGTGTGTGTGTCAGGCAGCAACAGACAAAGAGGGAAGTCTCCAGTGGTGAATCAATCAGTGGCTCACTTTCCTTTCACCCCTGTTGTCTATGAGGACAGGGCTGGGAGGTAGTAGTACAAGCATGTGGGTGAGAAGAAGACTGATCATCTTTAAACTTTCACTGACTTTGAGGCTTAAACTACGAGGGAGGGCTGGGGCTGGTCTCATCACACAGACACAAACACACAAGAATCTGATTCACCCAGCTGGTGCTGAAATTCTTCTCCTCCTCACTAGCCTCTAGCACAATAGTCACCAACCTTCTGAGTCAAGATCACTTTCTGAGTCAAGATCACTTTCTGAGTCAAGATCACTTTCTGAGTCAAGATCGCGTTCTGAGTCAAGATCACTTTCTGAGTCAAGATCACTTTCTGAGTCAAGATCACTTTCTGAGTCAAAATGCAAGCCGAGATCGACCGCTCAGATAAGCCTAGGCAACATTAACCAATTAAAAATGGTTCTGTAGCAATGAGGTTTGTGCTGTAGGCTATAGGGTCAATACATAATCACTGTGTATTGGCTATGCTTGAATTGCCCTGCCAATCTCCCACGTGGCTCAGGTGGTAGAGCATGGTGCTTACGTCGCCAGGGTTGTGGGTTTGATTCCCATGAGGGACTAGTATGGAGGGGGAATGTATGCAATTGCTACTTACTATAAGTATAAGTTTTTCACAATTCATGACATTTAATTCGTAAAAATTGCCTGTCTTAGGTCAGTTAGGATCACCACTTTATTTTAAGAATGTGAAATGTCAGAATAATAGTAGAGAGAATTATTTATTTCAGTTTTTATTTCTTTCATCCCAGTGGGTCAGAAGTTCACATACGCTCAATTAGTATTTGGTAGCATTGCCTTTAAATTGTTTAACTTGGGTCAAATGTTTCGGGTAGCCTTCCACAAGCTTCCCACAATAAGTTGGGTGAATTTTGGCCCATTCCTCCTGACAGAGCTGGTGGAACTGAGTCAGGTTGGTAGGCCTCCTTGCTCGCGCACCCTTTTTCAGTTCTGCCCACACATTTTCTATAGGATTGAGGTCAGGGCATTATGATGACCACTCCAATACCTTGACTTTGTTGTCCTTAAGCCATTTTGCCACAACTTTGGAAGTATGTTTGGGGTCATTGTCCATTTGGAAGACCCATTTGCGACCAAGCTTTAACTTCCTGACTGATGTCTTGAGATGTTGCTTCAATATATCCAAATAACTTTCCTCCCTTCATGATGCCATCTATTTTGTGAAGTGCTCCAGTCCCTCTGCAGCAAAGCACCCCCACAACATGATGCTGCCACCCCGTGCTTCACGGTTGGGATGGTGTTCTTCGGCTTGCAAGGCTCCCCCTTTTTCCTCCAAACATAACAATGGTCATTATGGACAAACAGTTATATTTTTGTTTCATCAGACCAGAGGATATTTCTTCAAAAAGTACAATCTTTGTCCCACCGTCCCTCCTCTCACCCGACTCACCGTCCCTCCTCTCTCCCTCCTCTCACCCGTCTCACCGTCCCTCCTCTCACCCGACTCACCGTCCCTCCTCTCTCCCTCCTCTCACCCGACTCACCGTCCCGCCTCTCACCCGACTCACCGTCCCTCCTCTCTCCCTCCTCTCACCCGACTCACCGTCCCTCCTCTCTCCCTCCCTCCATTGAGAAAAGGGTACACAGTCTTCCAGCTGATGGCGAAACTCAAGTCGCATGTTGTTACTCCTATGACCAGACATTGTGAAATATTTCGCGATATTAAAAAGGACACAAGCCGCTAATAGCAACACAGGCTTATGGAAACGCTTTGCTACATTCATTCGTTACAGCTGCAGTACTGGTTGTAGCGTGAGTGGAAGTAGGGAGAACACTTGTAAAAGTCTGAAACAAGGTGTTGACACTAGTGCTGAATAACAACTTAAACATGAACTTACTAATAAAAACAGCAGCTCTTTGCTTTTTTTGTTGAGTCTCTCTCTCTCTGGTTTTAAACGTTTTCAAAATCTACAGTATTGACTTTGCTGTGCGTTCGAGGCTTCTTTTTAAAGTGTATGGCTCGAGGAAACCGTGCCGACACAGTGATCTGAGCTATCTGTTTGGCCAGCGGAAGGCCTATATAGGTGCACTGCTGGGTAGGTGGAGTTCTAACTTCAGACACATTAAATGGTTCAAAATGGGAACACTTTGCCGACCCTGGCGCTAGGGTTGCTGAATCAAGTGCACCTACAACCAACAGCGGGAAATTAATTAAAAAAATAGGACTGCCTTGGATCGACCAGGAATGCCTTGGATGGACTATGAATGCCTTGGATCGACCAGGAATGCCTTGGATCGACTAGTAATGCCTTGGATCGACTAGTAATGCCTTGGATCGACCAGGAATGCCTTGGATGGACTATGAATGCCTTGGATCGACCAGGAATGCCTTGGATCGACTAGTAATGCCTTGGATCGACCAGGAATGCCTTGGATCGACTAGTAATGCCTTGGATCGACTAGTAATGCCTTGGATCGACCAGGAATGCCTTGGATGGACTTGTAATGCCGCAATCATCCAGTTGGTGACCATTTAGCCTTTACAGTCTTATCCAGATTTTATGGCTCAACCAAGGGCCGATTTGCAGATCTATATCTGTGAAACAGGGAACTCTCGCCGAGCCATGGCCTTGGACTGTTCTGTATAATGCCAATCATAATATACATTTTCACAAACACCATAGAATATGTATAATGTCTGACACATGATTTTACTAGTCTCAGTGCTGAAGACGTGAAAATACTGTATGTGTATGTCATCAATCTAGGAATGGTTTGGCGTGTTTGCAGTGTGTGAACGTGTGTTTGTATGCCTGTGTTTGTGTCCGCGTCGGTCGTGCGGTGTGGCACACCATCTACAGTGTAGTGACAGGCGATGGGGGTTAATAACCTGGGACGTGGGAGGAGGAGGAGGAGGTGGGAGGAGAACAGCTCTAACTCTCCCCTCTACTGCCTGATGACAGGCTTCTTCTCATTCAGCCTCCACTCCCAACCTGCATTCAGCCCCACCGTCAGAATTCAATTAACTCGGCTGGCCGCTGTTGTGTCGCTATTAGAGGTAATTAGTTAAAACATCAGAGTATAAACGGTTAATTGGCTCCGGTAATTAATTCCCCCACTCAAGTATATGAGAGTGAGAGAGAGAGAGCGAGAGAGAGAGAGAGAGAGAGAGAGAGAGAGAGAGATAGGGGGTAGAGGGAGGGAGGGAGGGAGGGAGGGAGGGAGGGAGAGAGAGAGAGAGAGATAGGGGTAGAGGGAGGGAGGGAGAGAGAAAGAGAGATAGAGGGGGTAGAGAGAGAGAGAGAGAGAAAGAGAGAGAGAGAGAAAGAGGGAGGGAGGATGGTGGTGTTGGTGGTGGTGATGAAGAGCAACCTGTGGGGGTTAGCTATCTGTGGCTGAGCGCTAGCTATCAATTACTGTTAAGCATTGTTCAGGATGAGCTCTGAGCACCCGCTCCACTCCCAGGTGGCAAGCAGATGGCAAATAACACTCTCAGCAGCAGCCAGCCGACAACAGCAGCCAGCCAACAACAACAGTCGACAACGTCCCCCATGTCCCTGCTAAAAGTGAGAGAGGGAGGAGGGATCCCAGCCTAGTTAACGTGCAGCACTCAAGAGCTAGCTAGCCTCATCAGCTAAAACTAAACCAAAACAGAACCCACCTTAGCAAATGGACTTCAGCTCCTATTGAAGAGTGATGGGAAGGAAGACCTAACCATGTACCCGGTTGGGCCCGTATTAATTAGAGTATTGTTCTAAAGAGGCCGGGGGAAATGCAGTGCATGTGAATAGGTGTGAAAATAATACTAGTGTGATGGTTAGTGCTTAGTCAGCCCCTGGGCTCAAAGTGCTGATCTCAGCCCCAGCACTGACGCTGCTGTTTCTCCTCCCACCATGATGAGCCCTTTGGGATGGAAATGAGTCCTGACCACAGCAGAGCAGCCCACTCCCTGCTAGAGGCTAGAGACACACCTCACCTCTGTATAGCTGAAGAGGTACAATTGAATAGGGAGTAGGGCGTAGAGGAGTTAGCTTTTGACTCGCTCATCACGACCCCTATCTTAGCTGGTGAGAAATGGTCTGAATAAGGTTTGCCCACCTCATACCCTCTTACCCCACACCTGCTCAGTGCTCACACCCCATCCCCAGCATCTCCAGAGGGAGGCGACCCAGGCCAGGACCCAGGCCAGGACCCAGACCAGGACCCAGACCTCACATCCTGCCTGCTCAGCAAACCAAACAGGGCTAGCCAAGGCTTGCAAATACATTCTACTCTACCAGCTCCTCTTCCGTCCCTCTTCCATCCACCATCCAGGCCTTCTCTCTTCCCTACCAGCAGTAATGGCCCCCTTCCCCTGGGGAGAACTGAAGGAGGTGGAGGGGGTGCTGTGGATGTGCAATGGTGGCGGCCACTGTCTCTGTGTTCAATTCCCTTCTAAAGCTCCTTCTCTCCCTCCCGCCCTCCTTATCTCCCTCCCCCCAACAGCAGCCGGGGGCCGTAGGGGGCTTGGGGGGGGCTGAGCGGAGAAACAGGCAGGCTGGCAGATCTAACCCAGCAGTATCACCCTCATTTCCTGGGTCAGCGCCTGGGTAATGGTCTATTAATTTGCTCCATTCTCCCTTGTGAGGCAAAACTCAATCTCCCAGTCCCCAGCACACTGCTATACCGTGGACAAGGTGATTGATTGAATAAACAGCTGTCATTAACGTGAGCGCCCTGCCACCGCTGCCCCCGTCAACCCCATAGGCCCCCACTAACACACACACACACACACATACACACAAATGCACACAAAACACACACCATCCCTCCACTGCTTCAAAAGAGGTGTTAAAACGTCAGTAAATCACTTAGCTAAGGATTTATTACATTGTTGTGATTTGTTGACTAGAAATCAGCCTACATGATGACATTGTTTTGATCTTTGTACAGCTTGTAACAAGTATTTTCAATCTCACATACTGTAAGTGTAAGCGTACACTGTTAGCATTTTAATCCCATTTTGACAGATGTATAAAATCACTTTTCCTGAACACATCCCACTTGACTAAAACAGGACGCACAACAGACGCTTTCCTCTTTTGCCTCTTCATTCTGCTCACGGAGAGGAGATTGCCTTTGCTTTTTTTAAGGTGACAACGGGGCTGGGTTTGGAACTAGCAGCGTGATCAGTTTTGAGCAGGGCGTGGAACACTGGTATTTAAAAACACAATGCATCACTGTCAGACCCCGAGCAGACGAGCAGCCCCCTGTGTGCTGGCAAGAGATCTCCTCCTCTGCTCCTCTTCCTCCTCGCCTCCCCGCCTCGCTCATCATACCGGCAGGCGCGGGGTGCCAAACTGAAGATGACCCCGTTCCATTTCATCAAATGTCCTCTGAATGAACAGCCAAGCTCCGTCTCCCATCCGTCTCCCAGCCCCTCCCACCCCCTCACTGCAATCAGCCCAGTAACTGTCCAGCCTGCTTAAATCACCAGTTAGAATAAACCAAATCACCACACACACAGGCATACACACACCGGTGCACACACACTCCCCTTACCGGCCCCATTGCCTTAATTGGCCTCGTTTTGACTTCAAAGCCCATATTTCCATCATGAAGATGACTTCAGGGGAATCACCTTGCGTTGATTTAGGTTTAGTGGGGAACCCAAAATGAAGGGTGACAGGATTGGTGGATTTATTTTATTCTGCATGCGAGGCAGTGTCATTTTGGAGAGGGGGATGAGAGGGGGATGAGAGAGGAATGAGAGGGGGATGAGTGGGGGTGAGAGGGGGATGAGTGGGGGTGTTACAGCCTCAGGCATGGCAAGGAGGAGAGGAAAGAAGGGGGAATGTCTAAAGGAAATAAAAAAAGGGCCCTTCGAATCAAATCAAATTCCCCTTATCGCACATTGTTTGAAGATTTTATCAGGCAGGGTAATGCGGTTACACATTGAGTTTCAGCTGAGAGATTTCATTGTTTACTGATGTTGGCGGTTTTAGGGGGCGAGGCGATGGGAGGGATAGGAGAGTGCCTGGCGTAAACACTTGGTGCATGTCGGGAAACTCATTTACGGCTCCCTGGCATGAAAAACAAGAGGAAAATGCAACTAGGTGGACAAGGAGAACAGACTTATTCAAGGGCACCAGACAGGCTCCATATGTAGACACTTTGTAATTCCATTTACCAAACTGTTTGTGTGTGCCGGCTCCCCTCAGCAAACTCTTAAAGTCACACCTTGCCGTTCGTTCTCTAGTCTTATTGTGCCTTGGTGTGCATTTTACATGTTATTCATTAAATGATTGTCGTACGAGCCAATTCAATGCATTCTCATACACATGCTGTACAGGCTCACATATAAGGAATAGGATGCCTGGAGTAGTGCACTATATAAGGAATAGGGTGCCAGGAGTAGTGCACTATATACGGAATAGGATGCCATGAGTAGTGCACTATATAAGGAATAGGACGCCACGAATAGTGCACTATATAAGGAATAGGGTGCCATGAGTAGTGCACTATATAAGGAATAGGGTGCCATGAGTAGTGCACTATATAAGGAATAGGGTGCCAGGAGTAGTGCACTATATAAGGAATAGGATGCTATTTCAAACCCATAGACCTATGCAGAAAATACAACTCCACTCAAGATAATATAGGCCTAAAGATCCTGCTTCTCAGGTTTCTCTTTAAAAGACGAATGATCATCTCCTTCTGCCAAAGACAAGTTCAGGGGCCTCCATTAATCTGGAAGTGAAAGTGACAGATCCTAGCGCGATACAGTCAAATGAAGTCAGCACATAATTGATGCTAATTGATCCTGTGTAAGTGCTGCTCGGCAGGCAGAATGGAAAGAGGGATGCAGAGAGGAAATAAATGAATGGAGAGAAAAAGGTATCATGTCAGAGACTTTGATTGTTCTGTGAGGTTTTGTGAGATACTTGGCGGTGGGTTATAAAAACATACACGGTGAGAAATTGTTCCTTTGTTCTCAACGTGACGTACCATTGTCTTTGTGATTTCAGTCAGACATTTAGAGAACCTTTGGAAGCCATCTATTTGGTTCTCTGTTTAAATCTGACCTAACAGATTATAATCATGTGCCGTATATATTACCTGCATAATCATTTAGAGCTTGTTGACGCACACACACACACACACACGCACGCACGCACACACACACACACGCACGCACGCACGCACGCACACACGCACGCACACACACACACACACACACACACACACACACACACACACACACACACACACACACACACACACACACACACACACACACACACACACACACAGGCAGGTAGGCAAACGCCTGTGAAGTCAGCAGTGGGTTCCGTTGCGGAGGAAGCTTTACAGGCGGCAGCTGTGCAGGGTCATAGACTCCCAGGTGAGCGCACTACACAACACTACACAACGAGAGCCCCCGCCTGCCCCCGCCTGCTGCCGCCTGCCTGCCAGTCTCCACTTAGAGCACCGCTACAATGTTAACACATTTGGATTTCAAAAGGCGCTCCAGTCCTCCCCGAGAGCCTGTTAGTAAAATGTCTTTGTTCTCTGGCCAGTACATTACACATTAGGGAGCTAGCAGTGCTGAGCTCTTGTTTCAGCAGCAAACAGCAGACTGCATGGGGCTCTGTAGAAGGAGAACTGACCACAGCAGGGCTGCCTGTGTACACACACATGCACACACACACCATGGTTACACACTCATAACAATTACTAAAATCCTTTCCATAAAAGCAATTTTAACCCAAAATTGAATATTGCTAATATTATTGTTTAATACTACATATTCTTTGAGTATATTTTCCCACAAAAGCCAGTGAGACAGTATCTACTGTAGCTACATATGTTTTTATGTTTTACAGATACGTAAGGTGTATAGGTTCTTTCTGCGTTTCGAAACAGTTAAATGAAACAGGCCCATGCTATTTGAGTTGTGAAACGCTGTGAAAGGGCAAACCAGTTAGTAGGCAGACAACTCACAGGCCTGTACTACCAGAGTTGTGCCAGTGGCCCTCTCTAAATTGTAGCAGCTAGCTGCAGCCTTCATTCAGCATAGTCTGCTTCTCTTCTCTAAAGGGTGGGTTGTAACAACATGTAAGAAATGTCGGGGTGAGCGCCAGAGCTGTTATACATCGCCACGTACCAACCCAGCCTCATTCGGCCCACTCAGCTAAATTCACCCCCCTCACATCCACCAATAGCCATAGCCATGCAGCATGATAGGGACTGTGCAGCCATTTGGCAGCTCTGATAAGACCGGCAGGCAGCGGAGCATGACACAACAGGACGCAACACCCCCATTCTCAATCTCCTCCTCTTCTCTCACGCTCTATCTTTCTCTATCCATCTCTCTCTCTCTCTCACTCTCTATGTCTCTCTTTCTTTCTCTATCATCTCTCTCTCTCTCTTTCTCTCTCCATCTCTCTCTCTCGCTCATTCTCTATCCATCTCTCTCTCTCTCTCTCTCTCTCTCTCTCTCTCTCTCTCTCTCTCTCTCTCTCTCTCTCTCTCCATCAGGCTGCAGTCTTGCTCTCATGCTCTCATTTCACCATCTGTCGTCTAATCGGCTGTCTCAATTTCTCATAACACCTCTTATCATTGATTTTAAGGAAAGGGGTTAAGTGATGGGAATACTTTAGATAATTACAGTTTGCCTGGCTGGCATGTTGTGGTGGAGGAGGGAGTCAGGTGATTGTGCCTGAGTGTGTCCCAAATGGCACCCTATTCCCCATTTAGGGCACTACTTTTAACCAGGGCCCATAGGATTTGGTTCAAAAGAAGTGCTCTACATAGAGAATAGGGTGCCATTTGGGATGCAGACACTGTGTGGCATTAGTCGTGTCTTGGAGACGAGTGGAGAGGACTCGGGCTGGTTAAGTGGAGTGCCCTGATAAAGGTAAACGGTGGCAGAGATTAAAAGGAGAGATTGGGGGCCAGGCAGTGAGGCAGGGTGGGATGGGAGGAGAAGATGAGATGATCCATCTTGGCGCATTAGAAGAGATCAGGCCAGCATTCAATCAGAACCGTCAGGCCACAGCGAGCGGAGGCAGCAGCCTCTTCCTTCCTTCCCCTGGTCGTGTGGCATTTTGGTGAGGAATCTCAGTACTAAAAAGTTCTGTCAGGCCTATTTCCTTGTTATTGCCCCCCTCCTTACCCTCTTCCTCCCTCATTCCCTCTCTCCCTGCCTGCCTCAGCGTCCCCTTCGCTCCCACAGATTAAATGGAGGAGTCACCCCCCCCCCCCCCCCCTCTCAGAGCTAAGGGGTCCGGCGGAGGGGGGCATCCCGCATTAATCATCTTTAACGCGCTGACAAGTGCCGCGTGCAAAACCCCCTCCTTCCCCAGGATTTATCTCTCTGTCGACCAATTCCCATCACTCACTGCCCTGAGGGAAAGAGAGAGACAGAGAGAGAAAGAGGGGGGGTTGAGAATGAGAGAGGCTGAGAGAAAGGGATAGAGAGAGAACTAGGAACTGACAAGAGGACGAGGGGTAGAGCGATGGGGATAAAGTGAGAGAGAGAAAGGGAGAGAAAGCAGAGGGGAAAGGGTCAATGAGGCATCCACAGTACAGCATCAGAGGAGAACAAGAGAGAGAGACCAATAGACAGAAAGGGGGGAGCAGATTCAGTACCCAGATGTGGCTGTTTAGAGAGGGAGGGGCACCTGGGTCCACCTGTCTCTGTCTATCTGGGATTGCTCCCTCTCTGTTTCACTGTTCCTCGTGGCCCATGATTAATCACAGGCTGTCTGCCTTTAGTCAATCCTCTCTGGGGAGGACGTGGACACTAGGCTGGGGGGCTGCAGCCACACATAATGGGCCTGTCTATAGGAAACACATTAGGTCCCCAACACACACGGTGGGCACTGGGCCCTTATTGATGATGCCTGTGACAGATCAGGAAAACTTTGAACATGTGACATCATAGGTGAGATTGAAAGATTACCACAGGGGATAAGAGATGGCCTGTTGTCAGGGGCTGAGATTGGACAGAGAAATATGTGATTTGGAAATTACACAAACATTTGGAACTCAGAGCAAATGTCTTTTTGCAAGTTCAAACACTGTGTTTCAGAAATAGACAAACTTTAACCAAGCAACAGACAATATGTCCAACTGTCTTCTTGAAATTCTCACTTTAACACCCACCCATAGAGGGAGAGAGAGGGAGAGAGAGACAGACAGAGAGAGAGAGAAACCATGGAAACTGTGTGTTTGATGTATTTGATACCTTTCCACCTATTCCGCTCCAGCCACTACCACGAGCCCGTCCTCCCCAATTAAGGTTCCACCAACCTCCTGTGCCCTAAATCCTGGAGCATCTGCCCCATCATGCTGTATGTAGACTCTGTGGGATGAAAGAACTAACATAGTTCATTCATACATCTGGTGTAATTATCACTAAACAAATAAGCTTTAAGCTAATGGGACCTAAAGTCTTACGTACATGTTTTCTTACTTGTAAAATGCACTACAAGTCTGGCAACATAATATATATAACGTCCCGAAATGTGCAGAACTTATACAATTGACAAATTCTGACTTTTCCTGGCGTGTTAAAATGGTCGTCAGTGCTGTGAGGCCCTGCAGTCTGTCCTGTCCAGTGTCACAGCCCTGCCTGCCTGCTGCCTACAGGCCCTCAGGGAGCCCTGTCTCTGTCACTGCCTACCCACACCACACTACGGCTGCAGAGATCAAACAGCTCTCTCCTCTCTGAGCTAAGGTTACGTATCTCAGGTTAGTTGGTGTGTGTGTGTGTGTGTGTGTGTGTGTGTGTGTGTGTGTGTGTGTGTGTGCGTGCGTGCGTGCGTGCGTGCGTGCGTGCGTGCGTGCGTGCGTGTGTGTGTGTGTGTGTGCGTGTGTGTGTGTGTGTGTGTGTGTGAGAGTATGTTGGGGTGTGACAGGTGACACGGAGGTGGTTAAGGGGCCGACAGGTTCTCATTGCAGTGATCAGGACTCCATTACTAAACCCATTGATTGTGTAGGGATGAATTAAAGGGCCTGACTCGAGAGGCGATTGGCCACACAACCACACACACTACCATTGTCCTCAGACATACAGGGAGTCTAGACCACCGCATAGTCTGTCTACCTCTTCCCACGCAAACAGCACCAGAATAACGGCTGTTGTCCTCTGGTTCATAACTCGATTGGTATTTGTAGCATATTTAACTTTCTGTTTTAAAAAATCCAGACATTAAAAACCTACACTGTCTGACAAAATTACCATTGATGCAACATTGTAGTATTGGTACTTGCACAATTGTCACAGAACTGAGAGCCTGCAGTCAAACAAAAAAGTGAGGTTATTTACAAAACGCACATTTAAAACAGTAGATGAAGCCCATCTCCCCAAAAAAGTCTAAATCAACCAGGGACAATAAGTCCAGTGATGTCTGTGTTTTCTTGGTTGCCTACAGAATTGAAAGCACTTCATCAGCAAAGGAATGGGATTGGATCTTTCTTTGTTTACTGTTGCGGACCGTGATTGCTTTGACATGACTCAAATGATCTTGTCAGGGCAATAAAGCTGACCACTGCTTAGTGGAGAGAAGTGAGGGGTAACGGAGACATGTGGCAAAGAGGAGAGAGACAGGTACAAAGACTGCAGGAGATGAAACAGAAAGAGAGAGAAATATAGAGACAAAGGAAGAGGGGAATGGATAGAAACAGAGGAAGAGAAGAAATATAGAGACAAAGGAAGAGGGGAATGGATAGAAACAGAGGAAGAGAAGAAATATAGAGACAAAGGGAGAGAAAGAATGGAAAGAAATAGATGGAGGACGAGCAGAGCGAGGGAAAATGAAAAGGTAGGGGCAGAAAATGAGAAATACATGTGCAGGGATGCAGCGGGCGAGAGAGGGAGGGAGCTGAGAGAAACACAGACACGCAGAATTGTAATCGATTACCTATTTTTCAAAGTCACTTAAAGTGTCCAGAGTGTGGGGCTGTTAAGTAGTAGTGCTGGGGAATAGGAGTTGAGTATGCGTCGGCACGCTTGACTGGGAGACAGGCGGGGAGGAAGGGGGTTAGGCTGAGAGACACAGTGTGTGTGTGTGTGTGTGTGTGTGTGTGTGTGTGTGTGTGTGTGTGTGTGTGTGTGTGTGTGTGTGTGTGTGTGTGTGTGTGTGTGTGTGGGTGGGTGTGTTCAACAGTAGGGATGCATCCTAACATTGTCCCTGCTAGCTCCTTACTGATGAGTCTGTACTCTTGCAGGAAATAGTTGTGACAGGCCAATATCTGGGCAGGGATATGGGCCCCTGGAGGGCCCCTGGCTGCAGTATGCTGCTCTGCTCTGTGTTTATGTGTGTGTTGTCTTGGAGGGAGGTGAGACTGATCCATCACCAGCTCACTAGACAAATACAACACTGCCCTCTGGGCAGTGTCAAGGACACAGACGTTCTGGGCTTAAGGATTTATTCTGAGCACAGAGCAGATAGCTAAGGCTTTATAGTGTTTAGGACTATAGACGTTATAGCCCAGATCTGCTGCCCTGTTCCTAGGTTACCTCCCAGGTAATAGCCCTGTCCAACTCCATTTGTACACAATGGACGAGACGCTTGTTGAGGACAGCTTTTGGAGCCATTATCAGGAAGGGTCCTCAGAGTCAAGCACACAAACAGGCAGGACCAAGAAAACCTGTTTGTGTGTGTTTGTGTGTTTGTGTTGTACCTTAGGAATGTTATTTGTCTGACTGTAGCACCTGTTTTATTTTGGCACATTTCTGTTA